>NC_063349.1:399829-439484 GCF_021869965.1 Rhincodon typus
GGGGACTGTCGGAGAATGCAGCAGAATATAGATAGATTGGAGAGTTGAGTGGAGAAATGGCAGATGGAGTTCAATCCAGGCAAATGCGAGGTGATGCATTTTGGAAGATCCAATTCAAGAGCAAACTATACCATAAATGGAAAAGCCCTGGGGAAAATTGATGCACAGAGAGATCTGGGTGTTCAGGTCCATCATACCCTGAAGGTGGCAACGCAGGTGGATAGAGTGGTCAAGAAGGCATATGGCATGCTTTCATTCATCGTACGGGGTATTGAGTACAAGAGTTGGCAGGTCATGTTACAGTTGTATAGGACTTTGATTCAACCACATTTGGAATACTCCGTACAGTTCTGGTCGCCACATTACCAAAAGGATGTGGATGCTTTGGAGAGGGTGCAGAGGAGGTTCACCAGGATGTTGCCTGGTAAGGAGGGCGCTAGCTATGACGAGAGGTTCAGCAGATTTGGATTAGTTACATTAGAAAGACGGAGGTTGAGGGGGGACCTGATTGAGGTCTACAAAATCATGAGAAGTATAGACAGGGTGGATAGCAAGAAGCTTTTTCCCCTAGAGTGGGGGACTCAATTACTCGGGGTCATGATTTCAAGGTGAGAGGGGAAATGTTTAAGGGAGAGATGCGTGGAAAGTTCTTTACGCAGAGGGTGGTGGGTACCTGGAACATGTTGCCAGTGGAGGTGGTAGAGGCGGGCACGATAGCGTCATTTAAGATGTATCTAGACAGATACATGAATGGGCAGAGAGCAGAGGGATACAGATCCTTGGAAAATAGACAACAGGTTTAGATAGAGGATCTGGATTGGCGCAGGCTTGGAGGGCCAAAGGGCCTGTTCCCGTGCTGTAATTTTCTTTGTTTTCAGAGGGGAGGTCAACCTTCGCTTGAGAACAGATTGGGGGCTCGTGTCCAGGATCTGAACAGATTTAGAAAGATCTGAACAGATCAGAACAGATTTGAACAAATTTAGAGTACGAAAGGTCCCAGCAGATTTAAACAGACTTAGGGATTAGTGTCCTAGATCTTTGAATAAAACTTAGGTGAGAAGTGGAAAATCTATTTAACTTCAGTTGGAATTGGCTCTCAACATTGCTAAAGAGGATTGGTGGGGGGACAAAGTTGCTTCCCAAATTTGTCAAGAAAGTTCAGAAGACAGAAAAAAGTGATATTTTGAGAATTAGCAGAAAGGATAAAACGATAAACAATTTACATCATAAAGCCTACTCAGAAAAGGAATCCAGAATGCTATTACCTTAAAGATAAAATCTTAAGGCAGAAATAGAGACCTTGGCAGGTTAGTGCAGATGCGAAAGCTCATCAGATTGTGTGGCCAATAGAAACAAACAAGAAGTATCGCAGGTAGCACACAAATTACCTGTAGAAGGTCATCTCAGAGTGAGGAAGATACAGGCTAAGACACAGAAGCATTTCCATCGGCCTGGATTACATAAAGATGTGGTTGAAGAATTTTGCCGTACCTGTCACACATGTCAGATGGTAGGAAAACCACAGGCAATGATAAAACCAGCACCTTTTGATGCCAATTCCTGCTTTAGAAGAATGTTTCATGCGAATTATAATTGATTATGTAGGTGCCCGCTCTAAAACCAAAGGTGGGAACCATATTTGTTAACTATAATGGATGAGTCTACCAGGCTTCCGGAGGCAATTCCATTGCGGAATGTCAAGGCAAGAAAGGCTTTGGATGAGTTGCTTGCTTTCTTTATCCATTATGGACCACCCAGAGAGATTCAGTCAGACCAAGGAGTGGAACGGTGGCTCAGTGGTTAGCACTGCTGCCTCACAGTGCCAAGGACCCGGGTTCAATTCCACCCTCGGGTGACTGTGTGTGGAATTCTCTCGAAGCAACACAGGTTCAGAAGGAAGTGGAAGTGATGCTCTAAGAAGACATCCTGGAGACGAGTCAAGGCAAGTGGAGTTCGTCAATAATGTTGGTTCCCAAACCTGATGGTACTGAACAATTCTGCATAGATTAATCGGACAGTCAGTGCAGTGACTAAATCTGACTCATAACTCAATTCCAAGGCTGGAGGATTGTGTGGACTAAGTAGGACAAGCCATTTAGATTACAGAGTTGGACTTACTTCGCAGTTACTGGCAAGTACCTTTGTCAGAAAGAGCAAAAGAATTTTCTGCTTTTGTAACCCTAAATGGGCTATATCAATTTAAAGTAATGCCCTTTGGAATGAAAAACGCACCAGCCACTTTTCAAAGGCTTATAAACAGAGTTGTTGCAGGATTGACTAACTGAGCTGTCTACACAGATAACTTAATGGTTCCTAGCCATTCATCGAAAGATTACATGGAGCATTTGGCAGAGCTCTTTGCGAGACAACGGAAGGCAAAGTTGTTCATAAACGTGGTAAAAACAGAATTTGTTAAGGCAGAAGTCACATTCTTCGGGCACAACATCAGATACGGATCGATGACACTGAGGAACATCAAGACGAAGGCCATCAAGAAATTTCCAACACCATCCTGGAAGTAGTGCTACAATTTTTAGGAATGAGCAGATTCTGCAGGAAATTTCTACCAAACTTTAGCAGCATAGTTGCACCATTGACGAATTCATTAAAAAGGAACATAAAATTTTGGTAGACAGAACAATGCCAAGGGGCATTTGAAAATTTAAAAGCAGCATTAACCACAGCATCAGTTATAGCCACGCCAAATTTCTTGAACCCTTTTAAAGTCGCTATTGACTCAAGTGATGTAAGGGTTGGAGCTATGTTGTTGCAGGAGGATGATGGCAGAATTGAAAGGCCAATCAGTTACTTTTCAAATAAACTTAACCACCAGAAAACATATTCAACTATTGAGAAAGAGTAGAGTTTGGTAATGGCCTTACAACATTTCAATGCTTACATTGCAAACAATGCAGAGATGATGGTGTATACTGAGCACAAATATTTGACATTTCTGGAAAGATTTAAAGACAAGAACGTTGGATTATTTCATTGGAGTCTAATATTACAAGCATTTAATTTACAGATTGTACATGTTGCAGGTCGTGCAAATACTACCGCGGATGCTTTATTGTAAGTTCAAAAGAAAAATGTTTATGTAAGATAGAAACAGTAGTGCTCAAAATTATGTATATAGAATTAGTATAAAATGCATAACTCTAGATTAATGAGCTATAAAGTAAAGTTTAAAAAACGAAGCCATCTTTTCATAATAATGGTTTTTTTCTTAAGGGGAGAGGTATTGCGAAGTTGGGTAGAGAACTTGAGGATTGGGAGGCAGAAAGTTAGAATTTAGTGTTTGTAAAATTCTAGGGGGGGGGAAAAGCATTGAATGGTCCTTTTAAAAGATCAGGTGCTTTTTCTGTGCTTACAAATTTAAAATTGATATTGGTGAGGAGCAGCTTGAAAGCTAGCAAGAACACAGACAGCACCCAAACTGAAACATTTGTATCGAAAGTCCGTACAGTTAGCAGGCCAAGAAGCAGCTTTTACCAAGACAACAAGCTTGTGAATTTAGCCAATCAATTTGAACCAGGCACTTAGATACCAAAAACCTATTAAATTTAAATCTGATGGTTTTGACAACATAAGACCAATCATATTGTAAGAAATATTGATATGTCATCAAGGGTACAAAAAGAAGGGGGCAGTTGGACAAAATCCTAGAGCTAGCTGCCATCCGCCAAAGCTAGCTCTCAAGAGAGAATTGCTGGCTTTCTCAGTCTCCTCAGTGCTTTCTCTCTAAGGCATAATTTAAACAACAACGGTACCAACGGCACAACTAGTTAATATTTCTGACAGAAGAATCGACGGAGAAGGCACAGAACATTCCGGAAGACGCAACCTGGCTGTAATTTTGAGACTAAATTATATAAAAAGAAGAAGTGGGGCTTATATTTATTGGAACATTTATTCGGTTTGTTTATAGTTTAGTTAATTTGTTCACTGTTAGAGTTAGATAAATAAACTGTTACTTGTTGACTTTAAAGTGATTGTCAGGGATTTATTTTATTTAACCACTAGATGCTGCTGAAAGGCAAGTTACACCACTTATCACTCTCCTTTTACAGATTATGGGGCAAGGTGCTCCTCTTTGGGTGTTTCAGTTTTAGTTCTCGGGGTTGGGGGCAGGAGTGGGGGTGAAGGGTCAACCTTCGCTTTATAACACATATCAGCCATGACTTCACAGGATGATAGAGAAGGAAGATGATTTCTGCACCTGGATACTGCCAGACCAGTAGGTGCACATTAAACAGTGGTATTAGAGGGTACTGTTCGACCAACAGGTACACATTTTCAGATTTAGATTTTAATTGTCATGTACGGGGTACAACAGTACAGTGAGAAGTATACAATGTCACCATACATGGCGCCATCTTAGCTCCAAAATCTTAGTTAAGAGAAATAAATAAGTTAAAAAGTTCAGCACTACAGTCTTCTTGGCGTAACAGTAGAAAAATAAAGAAACAAACATTACACAGTGGCTTAAGAATGTGCTGCCTGGTAGAGTGCTGGATGCAGATTCCATATAAGGTTTCAAAAGAGAGTTGGATATATATTTGAAAGTAATGAATTTAGAGAGTCACAGAGATAGGGCAGGAGAATGGGACTAGCTGGATAGTTCTTTCAGGAGCCAGTACAGGCACAATGGGTCAAATGGCCTCCTTGTGTATTGTAAAAGTCTATGATTCTAAGGGGATACTGCCAGACACAAACAGGATAGTGTTAGAGACAAGACTGACCTTGTGAGAAAGACTTTGATGCTGAAGAGTAAGCATGTTCAGCACAGAAAGATGGAGTCGCTGGCCACACATGTGACACCACTTCCTCTGCTTTGATTGGAATCTCTTCATCACAGAATAGATTTGGTTCCAAGCTACCTGATGAGACACTGCTTGCACCATCCTGGGAAACAAAGAAAACTAACAGTTTGAGATCAATACTCAACACAAATATACTTTAGACTTTTGTTTACACAACTCACAGCCTATGTGGGCAAAATGCATTAGACACCACATCACAGAACAAGAACTCTTATATTATTGGACTTAAACAGTTCTCCCAAAGGTCATTAATTGTATCCTTTGACCCTTAACAACAAAGTAAAAATAAATTGAGCATAAGCAGGAAGAAAGGTGGAGTTAATATTGACAATGAAGAGTTTTGAAAGATCCCTCAAGGAGATTTCTGAAAACATGGATTTCATAGGATGACACTGGCAATATGACACAGAAACAAGCCATTCAGCCAAAACAATCCATGTCAATATTTTTGCCCTACTTGTGCTTACTCCCACTTTTCCTCATTAAAACCCATCATTATCGCCCACCATTTCCTTCTCACTGATGACATGAAGCTGGACAAGCCTATTCACTTCCCTTTGGGACTTTCATTCACTCATTGGGGAAACAAAGTTTCTTCTGAAACCCCATTTCTCAGTGAAATTCTTACACTGACCACTTCAGGTACTCTCTTCTCCACAAAACGAAACATTCTGTATCCACTTTATCAAGACCTGTCATCATTTTAAAGATCTCAATTTGGTCATTCCTTAGCCTTCATTTCAAGGAGAATAGAGATCCAGACTGTCAATCCTTTCCTGATGCGTGCATTCACACATTTCTGGTGTCATCCTTGTAAATCTTGGCACCCTCCATGCTGCCTCGATATCCAATTTACAATATAGTGTCCAGAACTGAACACAGTACACTAGGTATGAACTAAACAATTTCAGTACAAGTTTAGGCTTAATTCTCTACTTTTTAATCCTCTCCCTAAAAATAAAGCCTGTTGCTTGAATTGTTTTTCTCAAAAGCCTTGCTAACCTGTGACCTAATTTTAATGATTGATATGTTTACTTAACGATCCCAAGTGTGCCAACAGCTATACTAACAACCAACTTAGGATATCAGTAAAGCTCGTAACATAGCTGATTTACACATACTGCTAGTGACATACAGTCACATGCAGAGTCCCATTCTCTAAACAAATTTCTTTTTGAATGTGGGCTAAAATTGGACTAAAGCAGCTTGAATGTGAGAGAATGAAAAAACTAGAGGAGATGGCAGAAAAAGACAGGGAAAGGAAAATGGCAAAGAAAATGAAAACAGTGGAAATGAAAAAACTAGAATTGCAAAGGAAAACAAAAAGCCAGCAAATAAAAGCATAAAAGTGATACAGATTAAACAGGAAATGACAGAGGAAGAATTGGACAAAAAATTTGAAGTCCAATGAGGAAATATTTAAGTTTACACAGGTTTTAAAGTTCAAGATAAAAGATATGAAGGTATTCCTCATGTCATTTGACAAACTGGCTAGAAATATGAATATTCCATTACAGATGGAGAGTGTGAAGATAAAATCCAATACCAGGGTCCTGAACAAGGGGAACTACAATAGACTGAGGGAGGACTTGGCTAAAGTAAACTGGAAACAAAGATTTTATGGTGGGACAGTTGACGAGCAGTGGAGGACTTCCAAAGCAATCTTTCAAAGTGCTCAGCAAAAGTATATTCCAATGAAAAGGAAGGACTGTAAGAAAAGGGGTAATCTGCCATGGGTGTCTAAAGAAATAAGGGAGGCTATCAAATTGAAAGAGAAGGCATACAAAGTGGCCAAAAACAGCATGAAACTAGAAGATTGGGAAAACTTTAAAGGTCAACAGAAAGCCACAAAAAGAGCTATAAGGAAAAGTAAGATAGAACATGAGAAAAAACTAGCACAGAATATAAAGACAGATAGGAAAAGTTTCTATAAATATATAAAACGAAAGAGAGTGGCTAAAGTAAACGTTGGCCCTTTAGAGCATGAGAAGGGGAATTTAGTTATGGGATATGATGAAATGGCCGAGGCATTGAACAGGTATTTTGTATCGGTCTTCACAGTGGAGGACACTAATAACATGCCAGTAATTGACAAAGTGACGAAGGTAGGTGAGGACCTGGAAACAATCATAATTACGGAAGAGGTAGTGTTGGGCAAGCTAATGGAGCTAAGGATTGATAAGTCTCCTGGCCCTGATGGAATGCATCCCAGGGTACTAAAAGAGATGGCGGGAGAAATAACAGGTGCACTGGCGGTAATTTTCCAAAATTCGCTGGACTCTGGGGCAGTCCCAGCAGATTGGAAAACAGCCAATGTGACGCCATTGTTTAAAAAGGGGAGTAGACAAAAGATGGGGAATTATAGACCGGTTAGCTTAACCTCTGTAGTGGGGAAGATGCTTGAGTCTATTATCAAGGAAGAAATAGCAAGGCATCTTGATAGAAATTGTCCCGTTGGGCAGACGCAGCATGGGTTCATGAAGGGCAGGTCATGCCTGACAAATCTTTTGGAATTCTATGAAGACATTACGAGCGAGGTGGACAATAGGGACCCAGTGGATGTGGTGTACCTAGATTTCCAAAAGGCCTTTGACAAGATGCCGCACAAGAGGCTACTGCATAAGATAAGGATGCATGGCATTAAGGGTAAAGTATTAGCATGGATAGAGGATTGGTTGACTAACAGGAAGCAAAGAGAGTGGGGATAAATGAGTGCTATTCTAGCTGGCAGTCAGTGACTAGTGGTGTACCTCAGGGATCGGTGTTGGGTCCGCAATTATTTACAATTTATATAGATGATTTGGAGTTGGGGACCACGTGTAGGGTGTCAAAGTTTGCAGATGACACTAAGATGAGTGGCAAAGCAAAGTGTGCAGAGGACTGTGAAACTTTGCAGAGGAACATAGATACATTGAGTGAGTGGGCAAAGGTCTGGCAGATGGAATACAACGTAAATAAATGTGAAGTCATACATTTTGGTAGGAGCAATAGTAAAAAGGATTATTACTTGAATGGTAAAAAGTCGCAGCATGCTGCTATGCAGAGGGACCTGGGTGTCCTTGTGCATGAATCACAGAAAGTAGGTCTGCAGGTACAACAAGTAATTAGGAAGGCAAATGGAATTTTGTCCTTCATTGCTAAAGGGATTGAAATAAAAAGCAGAGAGGTTACGTTGCAGCTGTACAAGGTGCTGGTGAGGCCACACCTGGAGTACTGTGTGCAGTTTTGGTCTCCTTACTTGAGAAAGGATGTACTGGCACTGGAGGGGGTGCAAAGGAGGTTCACTAGGTTGATTCCGGAGTTGAGGGGGTTGGCTTATGAGGAGAGACTGAGTAGATTGGGATTATATTCATTGAAATTCAGAAGGTTGAGGGGGGATCTTATAGAAACATATAAAATTATGAAGGGAATAGATAAGATAGAAGTAGAGAGGATGTTTCCTCTGGTAGGTGAAGCTAGGACAAGAGGGCATAGCCTCAAGATTAGAGGGAACAGATTTAGGACTGAACTGAGAAGGAATTTCTTCACCCAGAGGGTTGTTAATCTATGGAATTCCTTGCCCAGTGAAGTAGTTGACGCTACTTCAGTAAATGTTTTTTAAAAAAAGGTAGATTTTTTTTGAACAATAAAGGAATTAAGGGATACGGTGAGAACGCGGGTAAGTGGATCTGAGTCCACGAAAGGATCAGCCATGATCTTATTGAATGGCGGAGCAGGCTCAAAGGGCCAGACGGCCTACTCCTGCTCCTAGTTCTTATGTTCTTATGAATAAGGTTAAAAGAGGACATTGCTTCTACAGATCAAGTTAATAGGCAAACCACAGAAAAATTTTGCCTCTGTCAGAATTATGATGTTGCAGAGAAAACTATATTGGCTTGGAATTAATGCCTAAGGCATATTGGCAAAGGCTTTGGAATTTAAGGAAATGGTCAGAGCAAACCTATATTGAATTTGAAATGCAAATTAATTTTGACATAGGTCTGAGCATTAGCAGGTTAACTCTATTACATCATATGTAGTTTATAGAGTCATCGAGTAATACAGCATGGAAACCGGCACTTCAACCCAACTGGTCCATGCTGACCATGATGCCCACTCAGCTAGTTCCAGTTGCCCGCATTTGGTCCATATCCCTCTAAACCCTTCTCATCCATGTACCTATTCAAATGTTGTTTTTTTTTGAAGTGTTGCTATTGTACCTGCCTCAATCACTTTCTCTGGCAGTCCATTCCACATACACATCACTCTGTGCATGAAGAAGTTGCCTCTCATTGAATCCCTACAGTGTGGAAACAGGCCCTTCGCGCCAACAAGTCCACAGCAACCCTTGGAGCATCCCACCCAGACCCATCTCCCTATAATCCACCTAAGCTACACATCCCTGAACACTATGGGCAATTTAGCATGGCCAATCCACCTAACCTGTGCATCTTTGGACTGTGGGAGGAAACCAGAGTACCCGGAGGAAACCCGCGCAGACACGGGGAGAATGTGCAAACTCCAACAGACAGACAGTCACCAGAGGGTGGAATCAAACCCAGGTCCCTGGTGCTGTGAGGCAGCAGTGCTAACCACTGAGCCACCATGCCGTCCTTCTTAAGTCTTTGCCCTCTAGTTTTCAATTCCCCATCCTTTCGAAAAGATTATATGCTTTCATCCTATCTATGCCCCTCATAGTTTTATACACCTCAATAAGGTCACTATTCCTTGGAACGTAGGAGAATGAAGGAAGTCCTATCCTGGCCAAACTTTCCCTATAACTCAGGCCTACGAGTCCCGGCAACATCCTCAACAATGTTCTTTGCACACTTTCCAGTTTAACTGTGTCTTTCCTTTTACAGAGTGACCAAAACTGTACACAATACTCACCAACAACTTATACAACTGTAACATAATGTCCCAACTCCAATATTCAATGCCCCAACTGAAGGCTAGCATGCTAAATGCCTTCATCACCCTGGCCACCTGCGACGCCGCTTTCAACGAACTATGTACTTGTACTCCTAGTTCCTTCTGCTCCACAACACTCCTCAGGACCTTATCATTTACTGTACAAGTCCTACATTGGTTTGACTTTCCAAAGTGCAACATCTTACACTTATCTGCATTGAATTGCATTTGCCAATTCCCAGCCCACTTCTCCATCTGATCAAGATCCCTTCAATTTTTGATAACCTTCCTCGCCATCAACAGTACCTCCTAATTTTGTATCAAAATGACTAATCATGCCTTGTACATTCACATCCAGATCATTTATGTAAATAACGAATAACAAAGGTCCCTGCACCAACCCCTGTGGCACACTGCTAGTCACAGGTCTCCAGTCGGAGAAACAACTTCCAATCATCACCCTCTGCTTCATACCATTGAGCCAATTTTGAATCCAATTAGCTAGCTCTCCCTGGATCCCATGCGACCTAATCTTTATGACTAGCCTGCTGTGTGGGACCTTGTCAAAGGGTTTACTAAAGTCCATATAGACAATAACCGCTGCCCTAAACTCATCCATCCTCTTGGTTACCTCTTCAAAAAACTCTAAAAGATTTGTCAGACATTACTTCCCGCGCACTAATCCATGCTGACCACCCCTAATCAGACCGTGACTATCCAAATGTTGGTTGATCCTGTCCCTCAGTATCCTCTCCAACAACTGATGTCAGGCTCACGGGCCTGTAGTGCCCTGACTTGCCTTTGCTGCCTTTCTTAAACCATGGAACAGCATTAGCCACCCTCCAGTCTTCTGGAACTTCACCAGTGGCTAAAGATGAAACAAAAATCTCTGCAAGGGCCTCTGCAATTTCTTCCTTAGCCTCCCACAACGTCAGAGAATGGACTTGATCAGGCGCAAGGGATTTATCCACCTTAACACGTTTTAAGGCTGCAAACACTTCCTCTCTGTTAATATGTATGCTGTCCAAAACATCCCCACTTGTTTCCCTTATTTCCTTGAGTTCTGGGAGGATATCTTCCCAGAGGAGTTTAAAAACTCACTTTCTGTAGTAAGAATGTATGTTGAGGACTAGCATTCCCTCTAGTTCTCTTTCTGGCCGAGCTGGCCACTGAGGTTTGTGTGTGGCAGCGACTTCTGGAACCAGAAACCATTGCTAACGCCAACTATCGTGTACAGAACCTTAGAGCGACTACATATGCAGACAGCCTTGCAGCTTGGAGGAAACTTTGTTGAGGACCAAAAGGATTGCAACCATCAGACAGGCAGCAATAATGGCCAATGATTATGAGGTTTTTTCCTCTCATTCATTCACAAGAACTGGGCATACTGGTTAAGCCAGTCATTTATTGCCCATTCATAAGTGCCAAGACCAAGTAAGGACAGCAGTTTCTGAAAGGACATCAATGAGCCAGATGGGTTTTCTTCCCAACAATCAGCAACGATTTCATGGTCATCAACAGAATTTTGAATTCCAGATTTTTTACTGAATTCAAATCTGTCATGATGGGAGTCAAACTCAGGTCCCCAGGAATTATCTAGGTGTCTGGATTAATAGTCTAGTGATAAAACTGAGCCATCAACTTCCCACAAAATTAAACCTTTATTCCATTACCTGTGACTCCAGTTTTGGTAGGACTCCTTGCTGCCACTTTAGGTCAAATGCTGTCTTGATGTTAAGGGGAGTCATTCTCATCTCGCCTCTGGAATTCAGTTTTTTTTTGGCTAAGCTTGGATCTGGTGTATAACTTAGTCTCCCTGTTCCTGTTTCATTTAAGTTGTTGTAGCCTTTGTTTTGCAGGGAACTCTATCAGTATCCTGTGGCTCTCGTCATAAGAAACAAAAATGGAAATTGCTGGAAAAGCTCAGCAGGTCTGACAGCATCCGTGGAGAGAAATCAGAGTTATCGTTTCAGGTCAAGGGACCCTTCCTCACAATATAATTCTCCTCATAAGTATGTGTCTAATCTGTTTCCAAACCTCCTTAAGCATTCACTGTTTCACCCAACAATCTTAAATTCCTATCTATTTTCGGGGAGTTGAAACAGGAAAGTGTTCTAATAATGTTAAAGACAGTGGATTTTTGTTTTTAAAACACAGCAAGTGATAATAACGATGAATTCATTGTCTGTGACAGTAAAAGCTGAGACATTCAATGATTTCAAGAGGAAACGGATTGGACTTGAGGAAAAATAAACTTGCAGGTCTCCAGGGATAGAAAAGGGGATGAGATTGATTGGACTTGCTCGAAGAGAAAGCTGGCATCGTCTCGGTTGGTAGAACGGCCTCATGCTATTCTGAGATGTACAGGATATAGTTATTGAAAATATAATGGAGGAATGGAGCTGCTTAATTCAATGGACATTACATCTTTTACTCATTAGACTAATAAGAGGACAAAAGCCCAAATAGTCCAGTTAGCATCAAATCACCTTTTGCTGACACTATTTGGATTCCACAATTAGCGATAATTTCCTCCAATATTTTGAAATGCGGAATTCTTCTGAACTTAGTCAGCTCAGGATTCCTCAGAGGGAGCAGCAGACAGAATCCACACACAGGCCTGCAGCAATTCCACTCCTCCCCAGTCTAAAACCGACTTACTTTTCTCTCGTAGCGGTATGCATCTCTGATATCATCATCCGAATCGGTCTCTTCCTCATCCAATTCAATAGATTTTCTGGGCGAGTTTGCCAAACTCCCCATGCTCCTGCTGAAAGCAGATTGTTGGACACTCTGCAAATGCTCCTGGAAAAAAATAAGACCAACTCCTCTGTCAGATAATTTCTTAACATCATCTCGTTTAGATATCAATACAAAACAAAATTTGACATTAAGCCAAATAAGGAGCTATTAGGAAAGATAGCCTAAAGCTGAATTAAAAAGTAGGCTCTAAGGTGACCTTTAAAAAGGAGGAAAAAAAGATGTTGAGAGGCAGAATGATTTAGAGGGGAAACTCCTGAACCCACGGCTTGGGCAGCTAAAGACAGGGTCATCAGTAGTGGAAATGTTAAACCAGAATTGGTAGTTAATAGATATCCTGCATGGTTTGAAGTAGGGGTAGGCTGTATGGCTGGACGAAGTTATAGAGAATCAGGAGGAAACAGGCAATGGAAAAGAAAATTAAGAACAAGAATTTTAAAAATCAAGATTTTCCTTTCTTTTGAGCCTCTTGTGCGGCAACACCAAAACCAGAAGATATTGCTTAAAAAATTAGACGTTGACCTTTTAGGACAGAGATGAGGTGAATTTTTTTTTCCTTGAGGGGTTGTGCCACTTTGGAACTCTTTGCCTCAGCAGTCAGGGTCAATAAATATTTTTAGAGACAGTGGTGGATTCCTAACAGGAATCTGAAGTTTACAGCAGAATGTGGAATTCGGGAACAGATCAGCCATGATCTCATTGAATAAGCCAGTAGCCTTAAAAAGGGCCAAATGGCTTATTTCTGCTCCTCACTGATATGTTCCTATCTAGCGCCAGTAGCACGGGGAAGTTGGGTGAATGGGATTTGATTAGTTAGGACTGAGATAGAGTTTTGAATTATTCCCCACAGCATAAAACTATGGAAGCAGGCAAGTAATTTATTCAAATAACCAAGTCTTGAGATAAAGTATACAAAAATGAAGGTTTCAGCAGCACATAAGCTGGCGGAGAAGTCAAGTCAGTCATTGTTACAGGGATAGAAATGGGTTTTCTTGGTCATAGTATGGACATTTGGTAGGTAGTTCTGTAAAGGTACAATTTCCAAATCTGAAGAGAACTGTTGCCTCTGACAGATAATATTCATCCCGATTGTGCCTTGTTTAATAAGAGTTCAAAGGGGGAAAAGGAAATGAGGGAATATGAGATGAAACTTGCAAGTAACATGAAAGGGAGTGCAAATGATTTCATTTAATTTGTAAAAGTCTTTTAAGTACCTGACTTGTCACCACCTTCCACTCAGAAAATGACCCATTTATTTTGCCCACGTTTCTGGACGTTAACCTGGGATTAATTTTCTTCGAGGAGACTAAGGAACAATGACAGATATTTAATAAAATAGTTTGCGACTCACAGCAATCGAATATATTCCAGTGAGGAATGAAGACTCCTAGGAAGGGGATAAACCCACCATGATTAAGGAAGTTAAGGATAATACCAAATTGCAGAAAGATGATTTCATTTTGTGGAACAGTCTGATACAAGGGGGCTAATATCAGACCAATGGGTCACCTATTTAAAATAGATTTGAAGAAGAATTTTTTGCTTCTGGAGGATGGTAAATCTGTGTAATTCTTTATTGCAGAGGTCTGCCAAGGCTGGGTCTTTAAGTATATTCTAGGTTAGATAAACATTTTAAATCATTGAGAGAATGAAGGCATAGAATGGAATAGAATGGTATAGAATCCCAACAGTGTGGAAACAGGCCCTTTGGCCCAACAAGTCCACACCGACCCTGGGAGCATCCCACCCAGAACCATCCCCTGATAACCCACCTAAGCTGAACATCCCTGGACACTATGGGCAATTTAGCACAGCCAATCCACCTAACCTGCACATCTTTGGACTGTGGGAGGAAACCAGAGCACCCGGAGGAAACCCACGCAGACACAGGGAGAATGTGCAAACTCCACACAGACAGTCGCCTGAGGGTGGAATCGAACCCAGGTCCCTGGCACTGAGAGGCATCAGTGCTAACCACTGAGCCACCGTGCCACCCCTGAAGGGTTGAGAAAAAGCAGGAAAAATGGAGTTGAAGGGTTGAGAAAAAGCAGGAAAAATGGAGTTGAGGGTCATCAGATCAGCCATGATCTCACTGAAGGTGGAGTAGGCTCAATGGGCCAAAATTGGCTTATTTCTGCTCCTACATCACATTGTTTTCTGGTCACTTCATTACCCAGGTGCTTGTTTTTTTTTTTTCTTTACCTGTAAGTCTGGATTGGCTGCTGCCTTCTGCAACTCAGCACTAATTATTTTCTCTGTTTTCTCCCTCGCTGCCTGTTCCACCATTCGCTGGCTTAGCACAGACAGTTTTGCAAGTGCAGAAGACAGCTCATCTGTGGCCAGGGCTTGCCTGGCCCGATCCTGCCAGCTCATTGCTCTCTCCGTCAGACACTGCAAGGCATCTCCTTCTGGTAAACGCACTGGAAGCTTCTGAAGAGAAACGAGCAGTGAAAGAATGGTCTCAAGCCGTGGCCTTCGAGAGCGCATACACAGTGGGCACAAGAATTTCACTTCTTTGGTTTGCCAGCCCAGTCCTTTTTTCTGTGTGCCAGTTTTGGGCAGAGGAACGCAGGTGCTGTGGAACCAGTCTTTACAAAGTTCACACTGTAGCATAAATCCACTGGCTATTTTGCGACAGACACAGAACTTGATTTCTTCAATTCGATCCACCATTGCCATTTTAGCCAGGTTTGCTGCTCTCAAAGAATGCATTGCCTCACACTCCTTTTGTTCCATTGCACGGAAGCCTGCAATCTGAAGAATGTCGAAAGAATTTTACAAAAACACATTGACACACAACTTATCAGTACTGACAAGACTAGGGATATAAATAGTAAGTAATATCAGCAATTTCATTAAGAGTTAAAAATTAAATTTCACTGCATAACAAGAAATGACCAACAGATCAGTGAAAACTTCCAAGTTTTGAATAATTTTGGATATTTTATAATAACACACAAATTAAAAACATCAACTTTGTTATATTCACAATGGGATTTAAAATAAATGAACACGAGTATATAGTCTGGATTTTAACAAAACGTGTTAAGGGAATAATCATAATTTGGTCATCTGTAAATTTTGTTAAGAAAGGAGAACTCTAAATCTACAGAAAGAGTTAAAACTATTTTCTACCACTGTTTTATTCAGTCCTTATCTGGCATGAATGGGCTAAATTTCAAAAGCAAAAACATAATTACACATATTTCACACTGACGCGATTAAACACATCAATATCTGGAACAGTTCTGGGGAGATATAGATATTTTCACAATCAAACTGTTCAGAGATGTCATTACACCATGTGCAGCAGGTGGGACTTGACAACAGGCCTCCACAACCCAGAGGTAGGGACAATACCACTGTGCCACAAGGGCCTTTCTGGGGAGTTATAAATTTTTTAAAAATCACCTATTTTTCTAACCAACCTGTTCAGAGACATTATTACAAACCTCTGGAGCAAGTGGGACTTGAACCCGGGTCAATCAGTTCAGACAGAACGACACTACCACTGCACCACAAGAGCCCTTCTGGCGAGTTATATCTGTCCAGGGTAGATGGGTAGCACGTGAACAGAACCAGGCCCTCGTTGAGTAGTTTGTTAATTCAGTAGAAGGATGAGCCAGGAGGTAATATTAGTGAAGAAAAAAGTGAAAAGGAGGTGGGAGAGCCCATTAATACCAGAATAAGAAACAGTGCTGTACTAATGTCAAAATGGACATTTTTGAGACTTTTCATTATCAGGATAATTTGTACAAACATCAATTCAAGAGGAAAATCATCATTTATAATGCATTAAAACAGAGTACAATCTGGCTGGCAATTTGACTTTGAGGCAAAGGAATCGCTAATAGGAATTTTCTTTTATTCATATATGGGATGTGAGCATTGCCAGCTGGCCAAGATTTATAGCTTGAGGAGGTGGTGATGAGTTTCCTTCTTGATCTGCTGCAGTCCACCTACTGTGGGTTGACCCACAATGCCATTTGGGGGGGGGGAATTCCAGGCTTCTGATCCAATAACAGTGAAGGAACAGCAATATACTTCCAAGTCAGGATGGTGAGGGGCTTGCAGAGGAACTTGCAGGTGGTATTGTTCCTACCCTTGTCCTTCTAGATGGAAGTGGTTGTAGGTTTGGAAGGTGTTGTCTGAGGATCTTGGGTGAATTTCTGCAGCATATCTTGTTGATAGGACACACTGCTACAAGACTTGTTGAGGGAATGGATATGGTGCCAATCTAGTGGGCTGCTTTGTCCTGGATGATGTAAAGATTGAATGTTGTTGGAGTTTGGTAAGAAGTTAAAAAGCAGAACCTCAAGGGTAGTGACCTCCGGATTACTCTCAGTGCCACATAACAGTAAGGATAGAAATAGAAAGATAAGCCAGGTGAACGTGTGGCTGAGGAGCTGGTGTAGGGGGCAGGGCTTTCAGTTCCTGGATCATTGGGATCTCTTCTGGGGAAAAGGTGACCTGTACAAGAGGAACAGGTTGCACTTGAACCAGAAGGGGTCCAATATCCTTGCAAGGAGATTTGATAGTGTAATAGTGGGAGAGTTTAAACTAGTTTGGCGGCAGCAAAGTTGTGGGGTGAGTGTGGAGGTGGGGGTACTCTGATTAAGAACAGAGCCATTGAAAAAGTCAGGGGAAAATACATCAGCTGTTGAGAGCACGTTTACTTTTCAGGATTGCCAGGGGCACAGTAAAGGGCAGGAAAAGACTTCTGGTTTAAACTGCATTCATTTCAACGCACAAACCTGACTGATAAGGCAGATGAACTCAGAGCATGGAATGGCTCTGGGGAATGGAATATTATAACCATAACAGAAACATGGCTGGGAGAAGGGCAGGACTGGCAGCTCAATGCTCCAGGATACAGAAGCTACAGGTATAACAGAAATAGAAGTAAGCAAGGAGGGGGAGTGCCCTTGTGATGAGGGCGTACATAACAAAAGTGCTTAGACAGGATATTCTTAAGGGGTCATCAAATGAGGCCATATGGTTAGAACTTGGAAACAAGGGGATGGTCACTCTGTTGAGACTGTATTATAGACCACCAAATAGCTAGCGGGTACGAGAGGAGCAGATGCGTACAGAGATTGCAGGTACCTGTAGGAATAATAGATTAGTGTTGGTTGGAGATTTTAATTACCCTTGCATTGACTAGGCCACCCAGAGTGTAAAAGGCCCGGGTGGGGTGGAATTTGTCAAATGTGTCCAAGAAAGTTTCCTAAATCAATATGCAGAGGGCTCTACTTGGGTGGGTGCAACACTTGACCTCCTCTTAGGAAACGAGGTCGGGCAAGTGACTGAAGTGTCAGTTGGAGAGCATTTTGGGTCCAGTGACCATAACTCTCTTAGTTTTAACATAGTTATGGAAAAAGATAGGACAGGTCCACAGGTTAAGGTGCTGAACTGGAGCAGGGCCAATTTTGGGGCCATTAGGCAGGATCTAGCAAAGGTCGACTGGGTCAGTCTGTTTGAAGGAAAAGGAACAACTAGCAAATGGGAGGCTTCTGTAAGTGTTATATCAAAAGTCCAGGGACAGCATGTCCCTGTGAGGGTGAAGGGAAAAGCTGGCAGGTTTAGGGATCCCTGGCTAATGAGGGATATGAGGCTCTGGTCAGGAAAATGGAGGCGGCATACATTGGGTTTAAGTTATAGGGCTCCCAAGTGAATCCCTAGATGACTATAAAAAAAGTGTACGAGCACACTCAAAAGGGAAATCAGGGGAGCAAAAAGAGGGTATGAGATGGATCTGGCAGATAAGGTTAAAGATAATCCCAAGGGGTTCCATTGCTATACTAAGAGTAAAAGGGTGGCTAGCAAGAGAAATCAGCATGGCTGTCTATGTGTGGAACCACAAGCGATAGGGGGAGATTTTTAATTAACATTTCTCGGTGTTTACGGAGGAGAGAATCAAGGATGCGAAGTAAATAAGGGAAAAAAGTGGGGTTGTTTTGGACTGCATACGTATTACCAGAGAGGAGGTGTTTGCAGCCTTAAAGTGCATTAAGGTGGATAAATCCCCTGGACTTGATCAAGTCCATCCTCGGACAATGTGTGCGGCTAGGGAAGAAATTGCAGAGGCCTTTGCAGAGATTTTTGTTTCATCTTTAGCCACTGGTGAAGTTCCAGAAGACTGGAGGGTGGCTAATGTTGTTCCATAGTTTAAGAAAGGTAGCAAAGACAAGTCAGGGAACTACAGGCCAGTAAGCCTGAAAGTCAGTAGTAGACAAGTTGTTGGAGAGAATACTGAGGGACAGGATCAACCAACATTTGGATAGTCATGGTCTGATTAGGGATAGTCAGCATGGCTTTGTGCGCAGGAAGTAATGTCTGACAAATCTTTTAGAGTTTTTTGAAGTGGTAACCAAGAGGATGGATGAGGATAGGGCAGCAGTTGTTGTCTATATGGGCTTCAGTAAACCCTTTGACAAGGTCCCGCACGGCAGGCTAGTCATAAAGGTTAGGTCGCATGGGATCCAGGGAGAGCTAGCTAATTCAAAATTGGCTCAATGGTAGGAAGCAGAGGGTGATGGTTGGAGACAGCAACATTTAAAAAGCATCTGAATAGGGACATGGATGGGAAGGGTTTAGCGGGATATGGACCAAATGCAGGCAACAGGAACTAGCTGAGTGGGCACCATCGTCAGCATGGACCAGTTGGGCCAATGGGCCTGAATCCATGCTATATGACTCTATGGCCCAGATTAGGCATCACCGAGTGGTTATTGCTGAGCAGGTGCTGCTTGACACTGTTGATAATACACTGATGATCGAGTAGATTGATAGGGCAGTAATTGGCTGGGTTGGATTTGTCCTGTTTCACTTGTACAGGACATACCTGGGCAGTTTATCCACATTGTTGGGTAGATGCCAGTGTTGTAACTGTGCTAGAAGCACTATATACTCAGGAGCTAGTTCCCCTGGGAGTCTTCAACATTGACTCCAGGACCCCCTGCAGTCTCATTCGTAAGAAAGCCTCCTGGTGGCTACCAGGGGAGCAGCATGTTCTGGAGGACAGCTCTTCAGTACTATTGCTAAAATGTTGTCAGGGTCCATGGCCATTGCATTATTTAGTGTCTCAAGCTATTTCTTGATATCACACGGAGTGAATTGAGTTGGCTGAAGACTGGTATCTGTGATGCTGGGGACCACTGGAGGAGGCCACGATACACTGGCACTTCTGGTTGAAGATAGTTAAGAATGCTTCAGCCTCATCTTTTGCACTGATGTGCTGGGCTCTTCATCACTGAGGATGGGGATATTAGTGGTGTCACTGAGTTGTTTAATGGTCTACCACCATTCACAACTGGATGTGGAAGGTCTGCAGAACTTGGATCATTGTGAGCTTGTTTAGCTGAGTCTATCATTTGCTGCTTTATGATGTTTGGCATGCAAGTCGTCCTTTTGATAGCTTCACCAGGTTGACACCTCATTTTTAAGTATGCCTGGTGCTATTCCTGGCATGCCTACTTGCACTCTCTCCTGAGCCAAGGTCAATCCCTGGCTTGATGGTAATGGTAATGGTTGAGGGGGAGATATGCCAGGCCATGAGGCTGCAGGTTCTGCTCAAGGACCATTGTGCCTAATGGATGCCCAGTCTTGAGTTGCCCGACCTGTTCAAAAAGTCTGTTCTATTTAGCATAGTGATAGTTTCACACAATGTAGTGGAGGGCATTATCAATATAAAGGCAAAAATTTGATTTCACAAGGACAGTGCAGTGGTTGCTCTTACTGATAATGTTGTGGACTGACACATCAGCAGCCAACAAATGACAGCAAGTATGCTTTATCCATCCTGTCAATTTCCTCACCAACTGCTGCAGACCCAGTTTAGCAGCTGTGTCTTTTAGGACCACACCAGTTCAATCAGTAGTGCTGGTACACATGAGTCAGTGCTGGGTTCCCTATTATTTGGGATAATCGTAAATGATATTGATAAAAATGTGGGGGAACACAAAGGTTGGCTGGATGTTTGCAACGACAGGATGGTATTCAGAGAATATAAACGATTGATCAAATGGGCAGTTAGTGGCAGATGGAATTTTAATCCTGATAAATGTTAGGTGATGCATTTTTGAAGCAGCAGCAAGGCAAGGGAGTACTCAATCAATAGCAAGACACTCAGAAGCTCAGAGGAACCCGAGTGTGCTTGCCCACAGATTCCTGAAGCAGGACAGGTTAACAGGGTAGTTAAGGAGGCATGTGGGACACTTGTTTTTGTTGGTCATGGTATAGATTATAACTAAGTCTGCACAGTGAGCGCTGCTTAACTAAACATGAGTACTTTGGAGTTAAATGAGACGAGTAGGTAAAACTGCAATATTGAATGCGGCACTCAGTCTCACTCTGGGCTGTTCAGAAAATGACACAGTCCCAAAATAAACAGCCAATTGCAGAATATTTTCTTACATTTTTTTTTTAAAAGCAAAATATTTTAGCTTAAATAAAGATAGAGACTTTTGATTATGACTGAAGTGTTTGAAACAGAGGAAGGTACCTAGCTTAATTAATTCTATTAAAGGGAGTAACTAACTTAATCTAAACAGAAGTCACGTCAGGAAACTTCAGACCCGTCATGTGCTCCTCATGCGCAACGTGAGAAATAAGGGCAACTTCTAGTGACCTTGATGACTATGAGTGCAAAAACGTATATCCAGCTGCAGCACCTGGCTCACCGCTTTTCAGAGCTGGAGCAGCGTGTGAACTCACTGTGGAGAATCCACAAGCTGAGAGTGCGTCATAGTACATTTAGTGAGGATAAATCAGTGCAAGTGGGATATGCTAAAAGAAAGATCCTTAGGACACAAAGCAGACATGTTCCCTCCAAAAATAAGAATAGTACTGTAAAATACAGGGGAAGATTAAACAGGAAAAAAAAGCTCATGATAGTCACAAAAATTTCAACCCTGCTGAAAAGGAGTATAAAGTACAGGGATCAAGTTTAAAAAAACAAGGAAATCAAAGAGAGGGCATGAAAAAATATTAGTGAGGAAGATAAAGGAAAGCCAAAGATGTTTTACCAGTCTATAAAGATCAAAAGGATAGTTAAGGCAAAAGTGGGACCTGCCTCGATCCCCTATAGTTTACCTACCGGCATAACAGATCCACAGAGGATGCCATATCGCTAGCCCTGCACTCATCCCTGGAACATCTGGACAACAAAGACACCTACGTCAGACTCCTGCTCGTTGACTACAGCTTCGCCTTCAACACTGTTATCCCCTCCAGACTGATCTCAAAACTGCATGACCATGGTCTCAGCTCCACCCTCTGCAACTGGATCCTCAGCTTTCTGACTCAGATCGCAATCAGTGAGGATAGGTAACTGCACCTCCTCCACAATAACACCCAACACTGGGGCCCTCCAAGGATGTGCCCTCAGCTCCCCACTGTACTCCCCATACTCCTACGACTGTGTTGCCAAATTCCGAACGAGCGACATCTACAAGTTTGCTGACAACACCACCATAGTGGGACAGATATCTAACAACAAGTCAAAATATGGAAGTGAGATAGAGGGTTTTGTGACATGGTGCAATGAAAACAATCTGTCTTTCAACGTTGGCAAAACTAAAGAACTGATCATCAGCTTCAGAAAGAAAGGAGAACGCCCCCATCTACATCAACGGAACTGAGGTTGAGAGTGAAGAGCATCAAGTTCCTCAGTGACGATAACCAATGACCAGTCCTGGACTTCTCACATAGATGCAACAGTCAAAAAGGCAGAATAACACCTCTTCTTCTTTAGGCGGCTCAGGAAATTTGAATGTCCGCAAGGTCCGTCACCAACTTCTACAGATGCCCCATCAAAAGCATACTGTTTGGGTGCATCTACGGCCTGGTATGGCAACTGTTCTGCCCAGGGCCATAAGAAATAACAGAAGGTGGCATGCACAGCCCAAACATCATGGAAGCAACCTTCCATCCATGGACTCCATTTACACGGTCTGCTGCACAGAAAGGCGGAAAACATCAAAGATCCATCACACCCTGGTAATGACCTCCTACAACTCTTCCATCAGGCAGAAGATACAGAAGCCTGAACACACACACACACACACGTTCAGGAACTGCTTCTTTCCGGCCAATATCAGACTGTTGAATGGACTGTAGCCTCAAATAATGTAACCTGCAATGGAAGCTATATGTCGAAGTCTTTTTGATCTAGAGATCCTTTGCTTGCTGTAAACTGCCCGTACTGCTTGTAAACAAAGCTTTTCACTGTATTTTGGTACAGTGACAATAAAATCAAAATCAAATGAAGGGAATTGTGTGAAGATGTAGAGGATTTGGATAAATTTTAAATGAGTCTTTTGTCTCAGTTTACAAAAAAAAAAATGACATGGATATAGTTATCCAAGAGAACAGCAAAATATTGGACAAAACAATTATAATGAGAGAAAAGGGTTACAGAATCACAATCTTAGCATTTTATAGTACAGGAGGTCATTTAACCCATCATGCCTGCATGGCTCACAAAAGAGCTAGTCCCACACTCCAGTCCTACTTCTGTAGCCCTTTAACTCCATCACTTCCAAATACATGTCCAGCTCTCTTTTGAAAGCACTTAGGGAATCTGCCTTCACCACTCTCCAAGGCAGCACATTCCAAATCCTAACAATTCTGAGCAAAAAGGTTTCTCCTCATCTCATTCCCTTGAAATTATTACTCCTAGATACTGACATACCAACTCGTGGAAACAGAATATTCTTTTTTACCCTGTCAAAATTGTTCATAATTTTAAACACCTCCATTAGGTCACCTCTTAGTTTTCTCTGCTCGAAAGAGAAATAGCCCCATCTCTGATCTTTCCTTGTATCTAAATCCCTCATTCCTGGTGTATAATTTGCGATGATACTACAGCTTTAAGAGGGGTATTTTGTCCTGGTATTTTTTTCCCCCCACAGAGAGGTTGAGACAGAGGTACCGAACAGTCTGTTCCAAGGCAATAAAGCAAATAGCTTGAGGCCTTTGGTGTTTTTTTTTTTGAAAGGAGTTGGAAAAATGGAAGCGGCACGAATGGGTGGGGTCAAGCTCCCACAGACCAGGGATTTCAGTTTAGCTTTCAGTAATTGCTGGAGTGTTGAAGCTGGATATGGAAGCTGTTATTCCTCTCTCTGTTACAGCTAAAAGTTTGGGTTCTCTTCCCGCTATTTGAAGTGTATATGAGACAATCTATTTTACTAAATTTGTGTTTGCCAAGGGTGAGTTGATGGGGTATTGTTGTATCGGAACAGTTGCTGTTTAGTAGTTAAATAATCAGTCTGTTAGGTTTTCCAGAGTTACGTTATTAAAATACAACAAAAGAAAGAAGAATGGTAACTGTAGTACACGAATAAAGTTTAAGTCTGGTAGTTTGACCAATCGAATTGCATCTGGAACATAACATCTTACAATTGCCTTCTAAAATAAGAAAAAGTTGGCATCTAGGCAATTTTCTTAATATATTTTGACAGGGTCTGGTCTGGTCCTTAACACATTGTAGTACATAGTCTTTGAATTCTCTTCAAGGCTTTAAACCCTCCCTCGAATAAGGTCCCCAGAACTGAACATCGTATTAAAAATACGGTCTGATTAATGATTTGTAGAAATGTAGCATCACTTCCTTGCTTTTATACTCTGTGCCTCTTTTTATAAACCCAAAGGAGCCTTTAGGTCTTCTTAATAACTGTTTCAGCTTGCTTGGCCACCTTCATAGAATCATGCAGGTGAATCCTGAGGTCCCTTTGCTGCTGTACTCCCCTCAAAGTTGTACTATCAAGCCTGTATTGTCTTTGTGGTTCTTCTACCAAAATGCATTACCTCACACTTCTCTGCATCGGAATTCAATTGCCATGTGTGCGCCCATTTGGCCAAATTGTCAATGTCCCTCTGAAGTCACTCAGCATCATTGTCACAATACACCATTCTCTGTAGCTTATCATCTGCAAATTTAGAGATTTTGTCTTCAATATCCATCTCCAAATTGTTTTGCATAAATTTGAAAAAGCAAGGGTCCCAATACCTATCCCTGGGGGATAGCACTTTGTACTTGTCACCAATCTGAAAAATGCCCATCTATACTGACTGTTTCCTATCTTTTAGCCAACTTCTAAACCATGCTGCCAAGGCCCCATTAGTCCCAAACATTTCTAATTTGCTAAGCAATTTGCCATGTGCCACCATACCAAGTGGTTTCTGAAGGTCCAAATATCCAACATTCACAGCACACTAACTTCATCTGCTGCCTGTGTCACCTCAAAGAACAATTAAATTTATCAGACACAACCTCTCCTTGTCAAAGCCATGTTGACTGTCTACTATCAACATCTTTTTCTCTAAGTGTATTTTTACCTTAAGTCGCATTATGCCTTCCATCAGTTTTCCCACTATTGATGTCAAATTGATTGGTCTGTAGTTTCCTGGATCATCCTTTGTCCCTTTCCTAAACAACGGTGTCACATTTACAATTCTCTACTCCCCAGGGACTCATCCAATGCTCACAGATGCCTGGAAAATTTCTGTCAGTGCCTCCACAATTTGCTCTCTTAACTCTCTCAGCAATCTAGGATGCTTCCCATCCATTCCTGGCAACTTACCTACTTTGCATGTTGCCATCCTTTTTAAGCACCTCTTTCTCTATCACTATATTGTTCAATAGCTCAACACCCAAAGTTTCACCTCGGCCTTTGGTCTTCTAATTTGGTAAAGACAAAAGCAAAATATTGCTTAGTACAGCCACTACATTCTTTGCTTCAGTGAGCAATTAGAAGAACATTTTTACAATTTATTTTAGCGTAGCCTGCCATCCTTTCTTCATGATTCATCTTAGCCTTCCTTATTCCATCCGTTTTTCTGCACGAGGTTCTCTTCCTGATTTCTACGCTATTATTAATCTGGTATGCACCATATGGCTGCTTTTTCTTCCTTCTTTTCTCATCAATATCCTGGACACACTGGCTTTGGATACCCCGCATTGATTTCTCATGGGTATGTACCTAGGTTACACCCTTATCCATCTCCCTTTTGGAATTCTCCTATTTTCATCAGTGTTAGAGGAGTTGTAATCCTTGAAAGTGCATAAGTCACCAGGGCTGGATGGACAGTTCCCTAGAATGTTGAAGGTGGTCAGGGAGGAAATAGCAGATGCTCTGAGGATTTTTTCCAATCTTCATTAGATACAGGTGAGGCGCTGGAGGACCGGAGGAATGTAAGTATGGTTCCACGGTTTAAGAGTAAAAAGTAAATGTCAAAAAAATTATAGGTCAGTTAGCCTTACTTCAGTGGTGGGCAAATTGTTAGGTTCAATTGTGACAGATCAGCTAAACTGTCACTTAAAAAGGCATGGACTAATCAGGGATAGTCAGCAAGGGAAGGTCATGTCTTACAAATTTGATTGAATTCTTTAAAGAAGTGACAAGAAGGATTGATGACATTAGTGCAGTGGATGTTGTCTACTTGTATTTTAATACGGCATTCGACAGATCCCACACGCAAACTGGTTAAAAATAAAATGCCCCTGGGATACAGGGTAATGTGTTGATTTGGATGCAAGGTTGCCTTAGTAACAGGAAGCAAAGGATAATGGTCAATAGCTACCTTTACAAATGGAAAGCTGTTTCAAGTGGTGTTCTGCAGGGCTCAGTGTGGGACCCATGCTGTCTGTTTTATACGTTAACCATTTGGACTGGAGTATGGAGCAGGTGGACCACTGGGAGATTTACAGACGACAAAAAAAAAAAGAAAAAATTGGCTGATAGCACAGAGGATAGCTCTAAGCTCCAAAATGATATAGACAGGTTGGAGGAGCAGACACGAAAGTGGCAGATGTAGGTGAAGTATTAGGTAATGCATTTAGGAGGTCAAACTAGAAGAGGGAATACACAATAAATGGGAATATACTCACAGGCACAGATGAAGTGAGATATTTTGGCATGCAAGTGCACAGGTCCCTAAAGGTAGCAGTACAGGTAGATAAGGTTGTAAAAAAGGCATGCTCAATGCTCTCCTTCATTAACTGAGATATAGAATACGAAGGTAGGGATATACTGATGAAATTATGTAAAACACTGGTGAGGCCATAACTGCAGTACTGTGTGCTGTTCTGATCAGCACATTACAGGAAGAATGTAATTGCCCTGGAGAGAATGCAAAGAAGGTTTACAAGAATGTTGCCAAAGCTGGAGAACTGTAGCCACGAGGAGATATTGGAGAGGTTGGGGTTGTTTTCGTTGGAGCAGAGAAGGCTGAGGGGTGACATGGCTGAGGTATACAAAATTGTGAGGGGTAGAGATAGTAGATTGGAGTTACTTGTTTCTCTTGGTAGAGAATTCAGAAACCAGGGGTCATAGATATTTCTAAATGGCAGAAGGATTAGAGGCAATGTAGTAATCATAGAATCCCTACAGTGCAGAAAGAGGCCATTCAGTCTATCACATCTGCATCGACCCTCAGTATCCCACCCAGACACACCCCCCACCTACCCCATAATCTCACATTTAGCATGGCTAATCCACCTAGCTTGCACATCCCAAGACACTACGGGGCAATTTAGTGTGGCCAATCCACTAACCTGAACACGTTTGGGTTGTGGAAGGAAACTGGAGCACCCAGGGAAAACCTACAGAGTCACCAGGAAAACGTGCAAACTTCAGGAAAAACATTTTTATGCAGAGGGTGGTGGGTGTCTGGAATTCACTGTCTGAATTGGTGGTGGAGGTTTAGACCCTTAACTATTTCAAGAAGTACCTGGATCTGCTGCAAGCCACAGGGCTATGGGTTATCTATCTGCAGGAATATGGCATTAAAAAGGACTTCTGGGTTCCTTTGCATCGGCATGGGCAAGATGGACCGGACTGTCCCCTTCTGTGCTGTATAATTTCTATGGTTCTAACTGCAGGAAGGTCTTGTTGGAGCTGTACAAAACTTTGGTTGGCCACAGCTGGACTACTTTGTGCAGTTCTGGTCACTGGAGAGGGTGCAAAGGAGATTCACCAGGATATTGCCCGGGATGAAGCATTTCAATTATGACGAGAGGCTAGACAAGTTTGGGTTGTTTTCTTTGGAGCAGAAGGTTGAGAGAAGACCTGATCGAGGTATAAAAGATTTAGGGACATAGTGAATAAAAAGCAGCTGTTCCCCTTCGTTGAGAGGGTCAATAACAAGGAGGCATTACTTTAATACGATGGGCAGAGGGTTGAGAAGACTTGAGGGCAAAAAACTTTTCCACTCAGAGGATGTGGGGTCTGAAGTACACTGTCTGGGAGGACAGTTGGGGCAGGAAACCTCACAAACTTTAAAAGAGTACTTTAAGCACTCAAAGTGCCATAACATTCAAGGCTATCGGCCGAGTGCGGGAAAGTGGGACTACTGTCAGTATCAATGTAGACCCAGGTTCGATTCCAGCCTTGGGAGACTGTATGTGTGAAGTTTGCACATTCTCCCCACGTCTGCGTGATTTCCTCCAGGTGCTCCGGTTTCCTCCCACTGTCCAAAAGTGGAGTAGGTTGGGCGGATTGGCCATGCTAAATTAGCCATGGGAAATGCAGGGTTACAGGGTAGGAGGTGCATCTGGATATGATGCTCTTTGAAGGATTAGTGTGACTCGATGGGCTGAATGGCCTTCTTCCACACTGTAGGATTCTATGACTCTATATGGAATTGTGGTTGCTATCACTGGAGTGCTTCCCCACTGTCACCTCAAATACCTGTCCAGCTTCATTCCATGGAATTAGTTTACATTATCCCTTCTAGGACCATCTAGATGTTTACACAAAAATCTCTCCTATATACATTTCAAAAAATCTGCCCCCTCCAAACCCTTTGGACTACGATTATCCCAATTAATACTGGGATAGTTGAAATCCATTAATATAATTACCCACATTATTTTTACATGCCTTAGTTAATTGACCGCATTATCTGCTGACTGTTTAGGGTCCTATAAATACACTCCTAACAAAGTGACTGTCCCCTTTTTATTCCTAAGTTCTACCCACAAAGCCTCATTTGACAACCATTCCAAGATACCACTCCTCCTTACTGCAGTAACCAACCTTCTACCCTGTCCTGCCGAAATGTTATGGTGCCAGTATTGGCATCCCTCAAACATGTCCAAAGATGTGCAGGTTAGATAGATTGGCCCAGGCAATCCAGTGTCCAAGGATGTGCAGGCTAGGTGGATTAGCCATGGAAAATGCAGGGTTGCAGGAATAGGGTACAGGGGTGGGTCTGGGTGGAATGTACTTCGGAGGGTCAGTGTGGATTTGATGGCCTGCTTCCACACTGTAGGGATTCAATGACACTGTCTCTGTGATGGAAAAAACATGGTAGTTCCATGCGTCAATTCATACCCTGAACTCATCTATCTTACCTATAATACTTCTAGCATTAAGATAGAGACTATCCAAACTTTCATTACTCCCTTGAAAGGCAACATCATTGAACTTATTCTGCCTTGGTTCCTTTTCGTTGTGCACCCTACCCCTGGGTGATTTTGTTTAACCTCCTCCCAAAGGCACCAGCAAATCCTCCTGCAAGGGTGTTAGTCTCACTCTAGTTCCTGTGCAAACCATTCCACCCTCCCCAGAAATGGTCCCAGTTATCCAGGAATCTAAAACTGTCTCTTCTGCACAAACTCTTGAGCCACACATGCATCTACTCTATTCTACTATTTCTGCACTCGCTAGCACACAGCACCAGGCGTATTCCAGGGATTACATAAAAACATTGAAAATAGGCACAGGAGTAGGCCATTCGGCCCCTTCAAGCCTGCACCACAATTCAATACGATCATAGCCGATCATGCAATCTCAGTATCTCAATCCTACCCTCCCCATACCCCTTGATCCCTTTAGATTCAAGTGCATATATCTAACAAACTGGCCCCAACAGCTTCCTGTGGAAGAGAATTCCACAGGTTCACAGCTCTCAGGGAAGAATCTTTTTCTCATCTCAGTCCTGAATAGCTTACCCCTTATTCTTAGGCTGTGAACCCCCTTGTTCTTGACTTCCCCAACATCAGGAACATTCTTCCCACATCTGGCCTGACCAGTCCCATCAGGATTTTATATGTTTCTATGGGATCCCTTCTCATTCTTCTAACTTACAGCTCAGTCGATCCAGTCTTTCCTCACATGTCACTCCTACCATCCCACGAATCAGTCTGGTGAATCTTCACTGGACTCCCTCAATAGCAAGAATATCCTTCCTCAGACTAGGAGATGTAAGCTGCACACAATACTCAAGGTGTGGCCTTACCAAAGCCCTGTATAACTGCAGCAAAACATTCTTACTCTAATATTCAAATCCTCTCACTTTGAAGGACAGTTTTATTAGCTTTCTTCACTGCCTGCTGCACCTGCATGCCAACCTTTAGCAACTGTTCCACCGTGACACCTAGGTCACTTTGCACCCCACCTTTTCCTAAACTGCCACCAAATAATAATCTGCCTTCCTATTTTTGTGACCAAAGTGGATTACCCCACATTTATCCACATTATTTTGCATTTGCCAAGTATTTGCCCACTCAGCCAGTATGTCCAAGTCACACTGCAGCCTCTTAGCATGCTCCTCACTGCACACACTGCCAGCCAGCATAGTGTCATCTGCAAATTTGGAGACATGGTATTCAATTCCTTCGTCCAAATGCTAATGTATATTGTGAACAGCTGAGGTCCCAGCAGTGAACCATGCGGCACCCCACTCGTCACTGCCGGCCGCTCTGAAATGGATTAGTTTATTCCAACTCTGCTTCCTGTTTGCCAACCAGTTCTCCATTCATGTCAATATATTATTTCTGATACCATGAGCTTTAATTTTTCTTACTAATCTTGTGTGGAATCTTGTCAAAAGCCTTTTGAAAGTCCAGATAGACAATATCTACTGATTCATCATTGTCTATGCTACTGGTCACATCCTTAAAAAAACTCCAGCAGATTTGTCAAGCATGATTTCCCTTCAGTGAATCCATGATAACTTCTGTCTTATCACCCTCCACCTTCAGGATGCCCTTCAGCTATTCAGTGACCCTGGCATCAAGGCGGCAACACACCATTCTGGAGTCACATCTGCAGCCACAGGAACACCAGTCTGCTCCCCCCTAATGGATTCTCTTTCACTATCACTCCTGATTTGTTCGTCATCTCCTTCTGCGTGCCAGAAGCATGGTTCTAGCTTCACTCCCTTAGAGGTCCCAATGCCCATCTCAGGTGCGCAGAACTGAAAACCATCCAGTGAGTGGGACTACAGGGGACTTCTGCATTACCGCTTCACACGTCAGTCCTACCACATCAGAATCAGTCTGGTAAATCTTTATTGCACTCTCTCCATAGCCAGAAGACTCTTCCTCATATATGGAGACCAAAAATGTACACAATACTCTAAGTGTCGTCTCACCAAGACTCTGTACAATTGCAGCAAGATATCTGTACTCTGTACTCAAATCCTCTCATTATGAAGGTCAACATGCAAATTGCCTTCTTCACAGCCTGCTGCGCCTGCATGGATACTTTCAGAGACTGGTACACAAGGACACCCAGGTCTGGTTACACCACCTCCTTTCCAAACTTACATCATTTAGGCAACCTGTTTTTGCTCCCAAAGTGGAAAACCTCACATTTGTCCACATTATATCTCATCTGCCATGCATTTGCCCATTGAACTTGTTCAAATCACACTGAAGCATCTCTGCATCCTCCTCAAAGCTCATCCACTTACCCAGCTTTGTGTTATGTGCAAATATTACATTTAGTTCCCACATCTAAATCTTTAATATATTGTATAACTGGGGTCCAAGCACTATTTCCTGCGGTACTGTACTATTACTGCTTGTTACTCCGAAAAAGACCCGTTTACAGGGTGTCAAAATCTATAGAAGTCTAACTTATGAATACTCATACTTAGAAAGCGATTGCTTACAGGGATGTAATTTTAAACATACAACATATAAACATTTCCACAATATATAAATGGCTGCTTTATATTGGCCTGCATTGCATTCATACTTGTGCACAAATCAACTTGCAAATGAACTCAGGAACGGAACCCATTTGCAACAGGGGACTGGCTGTATTTCTGCTCTTGGTTTTTTGCCTGCTAATGTATTTCAATCCATATCAGCACACTACCCACAATCCCACACACTTTAATTATACATGCATAATCTTATGTGGTACATTATCAAAAGCCTTCTGCCCAAGTAAACAACATCCACCGGTTCCCCCTTATTTATTCTATCAATTACAGTCTTCAAAACTTCCAGTCAATTTGCTAAACATGATTTCCTTATGTAAATCCATGCTGACTCTGTCCAATCCTGTCACTGGTTTCCAAATACTCAGCTATTAAATCTTTTACAACAGTGTCTTCACTGCCCACCCAGGCTAACCAACTTGATGACACACTGACAAGTCTATGATTTCCTTCTTTCTCTCTAACTTCTTTGTTTAAATAATGATGTTGCATTAGCTACTCTCCAATCCACAAGAACTGTTCAGAGTCAACAGAATCTTGGAAGACGACCAATGCATCCACTGCTTCATGGGCCTTAAGTTCTCTGGGATATACATGATCAAGCCTTAGGGATTTATTGGCCTTTCATTGTATCAATTTCCCTCATACCATTTCCCTACTAATACTGCTGATTTCCTTCAGTTCCTCTCTCACTGGACCACATGTTCCCCAATATTTTGGGACATTGCTGGTGTCCTCCTTTGTGAAGCCAGAACAAAGTATTGATTTAATTTGTATGTCATCTTTGTTCCCAATTATAACTTCCCGATTTTGGACTGCAAGGAACCTACATTTGTCTCAACTAAGGTCTTTCTCTTGATGTACAAACTGATTGCAAAAGCTTCTAGGGTATGATTCCCCCCAAGTTTACCCTTGTATTCTACTTCCCCCCCTTAAATCAATCAGTTTGTCTTCCTGTGCTGAAATCTAAACTGCTTATTTTTGCAAACTTACATGCCCCTTCCTTGGAACTAACACTATCCCTACATGTTTCAGCCACCTCTCCCGTTTGATTTTTGTACCAGATAGAAACGAATAGTTATTGTAGTTCCTCCATAAGCTCTGTAATTGTTTACCATTGTCTATGTAACAACTCCCTTTAAGTAATGTTCCCCTTTTTATCACAGCCAGCTTAGCTTGCACCTCATACCTTTGTAATTTCTTCTACTTAGATTCAAGACCCTAGTATTGAAATCAATTATGTCACTCTCCATCTTAGTGAAGGCTTCTATCATATAATGGTCACTCTCCATCTTAGTGAAGACAAAGCTCGGTTGTGAATTATTCTTTTCTCATTGCACAATGCCCAGTCTAGGACGGTCTGTTCGGGAACTGATTCCTCAACGTGTTGATCCAGAAAACTGTCCTGTACGTATTCCAGGACATTTTTCCAAATCAGTAACAATAAAGTTGAGATGGACCCAATCTACAAGTAAAGTTGGCCACAGTTACAGCTATACCTTTATCGCTAACTTACTGTTTAATGTCTTCCCCAACATTACCACTATAGTTTGGGGTTTATAGACACTGTAGAACATCTGTGAGGTGGTGGGTATTTGTGGTTGCAACAAGTTCAACATTAGCAAGTGAGAGGTTATCCAGTTTAGTCCTAAAAAGGAATAAATCAGGGTACATTCTAGTTGGCATGAAGTTAAATACAATTGACGTTCAAAGAGACTTGGGGATTCAGGTCCATAGATCTTTAAAATGCCATGAACAGGTGCAGAAAATAATCAAAAAAAGCTAATAAAATGCTTGCTTTTATATCTAAAAAACTAGAGTATAAAGACACAAAAATTATACTGCAGCTATACAAAACTCTGGTTAAATCCCTACTTAGAGTACGGTAAACAAATCTGAGTGCCACACTTTAGGAAGGATATATTGGCCTTGGAGGGGTGACAGAATCGATTTACAAGAATGATACCCAGGCCTCAGTTATGAGAAGACATCATATGAATTAGAGGCAGAAACCCTCATAACATTTAAGTAGTACTTAGATGCGCATTTGTGATGCTAAGGCATATCTTGGCCCATGCCAAGAACTGAAAAAATGGGATTACAACTTCTTTTCATAAAGTAGAAAAGAAAATAAAGATATTTCAATTTTTTAAATAGAAGGAGAGAAGAAATAAAATAACAAACATTCAAAGAGTGCACAGGTGGACTGTAACAGTTGTTCATTACTATCTGGTTCATTACAACAGGAAAGGTAGCTTACAGAGGGTATTAGAAATCGTATTAGATCCAAGGAAGAGGCATACATATTGGCCAGAGAACAACAGACCGAACGAGTCAGATGTACAGCACTGAGACAGATCCTTCAACCCAACTCATCTATGCCAACCAGATGTCCCATTTGTCAGCTTTTGGCCTATATCCCTCCAAACCCTTCCTATTCATAAACCCATCCAGATGCCTTTTAAATTTAATTGTAGCAGTCTCCAACACTGCTTCTAGCAGCTCATTCCATACATGCACCAGCGAGTGGGAAAAGTTTAGAATTAGCAAAGGAGGACAAAAGGATTGATTTAAGGGGGTATAAATACAGTACAAAAGAAAGCTTGCAGCAACATAAAAACTGATTGTAAATGTTCCCATACAAATGTTATGAGAAAATTATTGGTGAAGACAAATGTAGGTCCTTTAGTCAGAAACAAGGGAATTTGTAATGAAGAACAAAGAAATAGCTGACCATCTAAATGCATAGTTTGGTTCCGTGTTCACAAAGAAAGACACAAATAACATGCCCAAAATATTGGGGAACACAGGGTTTAATGAGAGAAACTAAAGGAAATCCGCATTCGGAGGGATATGATTTGGGGGAAATTGATGGGGTTCAAGGTAGACAAATCACCACAGCCTGATAATCTACATCCCAGAGTACTCAGTAATGGCCCTAGAAATACTGAATGCATCTTCCAATATTCAAAAGACTCTGGAACAGTTCCTACAGATTGGAGGACAACCAACGTAACTTCTTAATTTAAAAAGGGAAACAGAGAAAAAAAACAAATTATAGACCGGTCAGTCTGGTGTCAGCAGTGGGGAAAGTGGGCATTATAAATGATTTAATAACTGAGCACTTAAGAGTGCCAGGATTGGGCAGAGTCAGCATGTATTTACAAAAGGGAATGCATACTTGACAAATTTACTGGAATTCTTCAAGGATGTATCAAGTAGAGTTGATGAGGGGGAGCTAGTGAATGTAGTTTGTGTGGACTTTCAGAAGGCTTTCTAAAAAATCCCATGTAAGAGACTAATGTGTAAAATGAAACCACAGTGGATTGGCAGTCGTGTACTGAAATGGACAGAAAACTGGTTGGCAGACAGGAAACAAAACAGAGGAGCAAATGGTTCACTTTCATAATGACAGATGGTGAGTTGTGGGATACCACAGAGGTAAGTGCTCAGACCCCAGCTGTTCAATATACATTAATGATTTAGGTGAGGGAACTAAACATAACACCAAATTTGCAAATGAGACAAGTTGGGTGGGAGTGATCAGTGAATCAAACACAGATGTTTCAGTATGACTTGGACAAGCTGAGTGATTGGGCAAATGCGTGGCACATGCAGTGTCACGTGGATAAATGTGAGGTTATCCACCTTGGGACCGACAACAGGAAAGCGGACTATCATATGAGTGGTTACAAATTGAGAAGGGGGAAATGTGCAAATAGACCTAGGTATCTTAGTACACTAGTCAGTAAAGGTAAGCAAGCAGGTACAGCAGACAGTGAAGGCAACAAATGGTGTGGTAACCTTCATATCGAGAGGACTGAAATATAGGAGCAGGGATGCCTTGGGGCAATTAAACAGAAGCTTGGTGAGACCACACCCAGAATATGGTATGCAAGTTTTGGTCTCCTTACCGGAGGAAGGATATCCTTGTTACGGAGGGAGTAAAGTAAAAGTTTACCAGACTGATTCCTGGGACAGCAGGACGGAGGTATGAGGAGAGGTTGCATCAGTGAGGATTATATTGTGGGGGTTCGGGAGAATGAGAGGGGATCTCATTGAAACCTTTAAATTCCAACAGGACTAGGCAGGACAGATGCAGGAAGAACGTCCAGAATCAAGCCTGACAGTCTAAGGATTGAGATAAACCATTTAGGACAAAGAGGAGGAGGAAGTTCTCCACCCAGAGCACAGAGAGCCTGTGGACTTCGCTCCCACAAAAAGCAGTCGAGGCCAATACGTTGTATGATTTCAAGATGGTGTTGAATAAGGCACCTGGGGCACAAGGGCTCAAAGGATGTGGGAGATAAGCAGGAACAGTCTGAGTTGGAGGATTCAGCCATGATCATACTATCTGGCGGGCGAGCACAAAGGGCCGAATGCCTCCTCCTATGTTCTATCTGCCATGTTCTTGTCCAGTCACCAGATCTGTCCAAATCCCCTTGAAGTTACTTTAAATCTTCTTTTCAGCGCCCACTCCCACCTAGCTTCATTCCGTGAGCAAACATATAAATCTTACATTTTATCTTCATGTCCAAAACATAGACATATATAATGAACAACCGGGGCTCAAGCACTGAGCTGTACAGAACCCGAATAGTCTCGCAGCCTGTCAAGGTTACAGCAACACGTTTGTTTCAACACATTTTTCTGCCCGTTAACTACACTGGTAAGGTTTGCCAACTTGAAGTGACTCATTTATCTCAACTCTTTGTTAGTTAGCCTGTTCTTTAACCATGCTAGTACACCACCCCAACAGCATACATTCTTGTTTAGTGACCTCCTATCTAAAATCTTATTGAATGCCTCTTGAAGAGACAAAAAAAAAAAAAATGATGTTCTGGTCTCTGAATTTCCTCATTCTGCCTGCAATGAACCCACCATTTGTTTTGGTCAATGATAACAAGGTGTAGATCTGGATGAACACAGCAGGCCAAGCAGCATCAGAGGAGCAGGAAAGCTGACGTTTCGGGCCTAGACCCTTCTTCAGAAAAATGGCTCTTCAGCTCCTCAGATTCTCCAGCATCTGCAGTTCCTACTATCTCTGAAACAATTTGTTTTGGTCAAATGCTTCCTTTAAACTTACCTGTAGAAACTTTTACAGTCCATTTTATAACTTTTGGTAGCTTACAGTTTCTTAATTCTCTTTACCAGCTTCCACTTTGTAGGAAGATAAAGAGCAACTTAATGTTTGAAATTCTCTCCTCAGTGAGTAGTGGAGGACAAATTTTTGAATATATTCAAAGCTGAGGAAGGTAAATATTTGTTTGATAAGGAAGTCAGGAGTTATGGAAGAAAGGCAGTTAAGGCAAACATCAGATTATTCATTACTTGAATTATACAGCAAACAGGAGACTGAATAGCCTAATCCTGTTCCTTTTGTTTAAGTTCTATAGCAGAGTGACAAAATAACAGCAGCATGAAGGGCTGGAAAAGTCCAGCACTTTTAAAGTCATGCAATATGGGTTTTCAAGTGGGTGGAATTATTAGAATTCCAGCAAATGGTAACATCAATGGGCGGCACAGTGACTTAGTGGCTAGCATTGTTGCCTCACAGCACCAGGGACCCAGGTTTGATTCCACTCTTGGATGACTGACTCTGTGGAGTTTGCACATTCTCCCCATGTCTGTGAGGGTTTCCTCCAGGTGCTCCAGTTTCCTCCTGCAGTCCAAAGATGTGCTGGTTAGATGGATTAGCCATGAGAAATGCAGGGTTACAGCGATGATAGGTGGGTGGGTCTGAATGGGATGCTCCCGGAGGGTCAGTGTGGACTCGATGGTCCAAATGGCCTGCTTTCACATTGTAGGGATTCAATGATCAGTTTCCCCTTTGTTTACCTTCCATTACCTTTAAAACTAATGAACCAGTTTGTATAAAATCACCAAGTTAGCAGCCAATATTTCAACATTCATTGTAGTTACTGCTTGTAAGACAGCAGGAAGTTCATCATAAACAACATACTAAGCACATTCAAAATGATGCAATGGACAATGGAGCAGAGTAGCTGGAGGTTAGAAAACATTTCATAGGGCAGAACTCCTCAAATGAAGAGTCAGACTTCCACTAAAAGTCAGAAATGTCTCAGCAGGAAACCTGGATATCTAACAAGAATTTAGGAGATTACAAGATGCCTGGAAAATTTAGTTAATTGATGAACTGGAATCTAGGAGCTCAGAAAGCAAAGATATCTGATACTCACAACTGTGTTTGGGTCACTGGATTGTTCAGCCACCTCTTCTAAGTCGCTCAAGCTCTCCAAATCGAAGTCCCTCTCTTTCTCCATCAATAATTCTTTCATTTTTTTCCGTTTATTCTTTCCACTACAGTAAACACCAATATTTGTCCTGGGGCTCAGCACCTAACAAGGATCAGGGAACAAAATTTTCAGATTTGCACATGACATACACCAGTTCAGTGTATTTCATCATTGTTTTCTGACAACTTCCAAATTGTTGTTCAATGACAGCAAGATCTTTCCATGTATTGTAATTAATAACTATAGTCGCCTGACAGCTTCTCTTGTAATTAATGACTGCATCAAAACTCATTAACTCGCCTACTGCTCCATTTCAAGCTAATTTCTTCTGATAAATATTCTGGCATCTGGTGCTTTTCAAATCAGGCCTCAGTTTGTTGTTTCTAAACTTATCTAGAAAAGCAGCAAAATAAAATCACAGAGATCACAGACACTTTATTTGATGATTATATACATGGAATACAAAAGCTGGAAAGAAAAAAGCACAAGCCATTGTTTAATTCAATGCTAGTGCACTGTGTACGGTTTTGAGCACTTCATTGGCGAAAAATGACAAATCGAAAGCACAGCGCAGCTTCAGCAGGAGTACATCATAGGTGGGAAAGTAGAATCAGATCAGCCAAGATACTGGGACTTCTACCAACACAATGAAAACCTAGTGGTAATTTGATAAAGCATTTTGAAATCACAATGGTTTGTAGAGTGAATAGAGAGGTTCCATTTGCTCTAGCTAAGGTGAGCCTAGGAGAAAAGTCTTTACATAAAGGTCCTGGATCTTGGAATGTTTTGCCATGGGACGATATTGAGCCATAGACAACTGGTACTGGACCAAAAATTGAAACAGATAAAAATGCAAGACATTGGTGATGTGTGAACAGCAGGATTAGTTCAGAATGAAATTACAATAAGAGCTCACATGGGCACAAGATGTTGAGCAACCTCCTTCCATGCTGTGAATTTCTATACTCTGCCCCCCTCCCCCCGCAATATTAGAAATCAATTCATCTCTGTCATGCTTCTCAGATATTGAATTACAAGAAGGAATCCTCAACTGTTGACCCTCAGAATGCCAGTCTCATCCTTCTAATTTATACTCCGGTTCTGTTTGACTGATTCCTACTGTACATCTTTCCTTTTGTCCAGATGCGCAGTGCACCTCAACACTTGGTCAATTTTATCACTTGCTGAATTGAGACTGCTAAGGGCCAATAGAGCATACAACGAGATCTAGCATTCCTTGTCCCATCAACAGTGGTCACGACCTCTAGAATCTATAAAGAAGACCCTTTATGACAAATTGTTTCATTTATTTTTGGGCATGAGGGACTGAAGACCAGCTTTATTCAGAGGAACATTTCTTCTCGACCAAAGTGCTGTAAACAAAGAGTCAGAGTTCTACAGCATTGAAAAAGGGCCATTGTGTCTGTACCAGTCAAAAACAAAAACTAACTAGAACAATTTTCCTCACTTGGCCCGTGGCCTGGCAAGTGCCCATCTAAACACTTCTCAAATGTTAGAAGGTTTCTACCTCTCCCACCCTTGAAGGTAGTGAGGTTCAGATTCTCACCACGCTGGGTGAAAAAGCTTTTTCTCACATCTCCTGTAAACCTCCTGCACCTTACCTTAAATCTAAGCCCACTGGTCAATGATCCCTCAATCAAAGGGATAAAGTTCCTTCCTGCACACTCGATTTATGCCCCTCATAATTTTATACATCTCAATAATGTCCCCTCTCAATCTCCACTGCTCTAAGGAAAACAAGCCGTCTGTTCAATCCCACTTCATAACTGAAACTCTCCAAACCAGGCAACATCCTGGTAAGAGAGATAGTAGGAACTGCAGATGCTGGAGAATCTGAGATAACACGGTGTAGAGCTGGATGAACACAGCAGGCCAAGCAGCATCATAGGAGCAGGAAGATGCTGCTTGGCCTGCTGTGTTCATCCAGCTCTACACCGCGTTATCTCA
>NC_063349.1:439884-473431 GCF_021869965.1 Rhincodon typus
GAGCTGGATGAACACAGCAGGCCAAGCAGCATCATAGGAGCAGGAAGATGCTGCTTGGCCTGCTGTGTTCATCCAGCTCTACACCGCGTTATCTAACATCCTGGTAAATCTCCTCTGCACCTTCTCTGGTGCTATTACGTCCTTCCTATAATCTAGATTCCAGAAATGCACACAATACTCTAGTTGTGTCCTAACCAAGACTTTATGCAGTTCCAGCATAACCTCAAATTCCATGTCTTGACAAGAGGACAAGTATACCGTATAATTTCTCAACCACTTTATCCACCTGTCATGATACCCTAAGGGACCAGTGAATATGTACACCAGGGTCCTACCATTCATCACGTATTCCTTTGCCTTGTTTATTCTGTAAGTGCATCACCTCACCCATTTATCAGATTAAATTCCATGCATCACTGATTAATCCATCTGACCAGCCCATCCATGGCTTCTTGTAGTTTAAGGTTATTTACCACCTCAATGCTTGTATTGTCTGCAAACTTACTTCCTCCTACATTCAAGTCTAAATCACTTACATAAACCACAAACAGAAAGGGTTCAACACTGACCCCTGTGAGACCCCTCATTCATCACCCTCTTGTGCCTGATACTCAGTCAACTGTGCATCCAATTTGCCAAATTTTCATGGATCCCATGGGCTCTTAGGTTTGCCATCAGTGTCCCATCTGGGACCTTATCAAAAACCTTGAAGTCCAAGTAGATTACATCAAAATACATCTCTCATCTACATAGCTGTTCAATGTCACCTCTTCAACAATTCAATCAAGTTGGTCAGACATGACCTCCCCTTTAACAAAGCTATGCTGACTGTTCTTGCCTCTCCAAATGCACATTAATTCTGTCCCTCAGAATTACTTCCAATAGTTTCTCCACCATTGAAGTTAGACTGAGCAGTCTGGCTTCCTGGTTTATCCCTTGCTCCATTCTTGAATAAAAGTACCACATTGGCTGTCCTCCAGTGTCTCTCCTGTGGCCAGAGAGGACTTGAAAATTTTTGCAAATGCCTCCATTTCCTCCCTTGGGTCACTCAACAACCTGGGATTCATTTCATCCCAGTTAATGTTGGGAGAAGTTGAAATCTCCTATTTTTTTTAAACACATATGTCTGAAATTTGCCTACATATTTTCTCTTCTATTTCTTAGGGACTGTTTGGGGCTTATAGAACACTCCCAACAATGGGATTGCCCCCTTTTGGTTTTTAAGTTTATCGATATGGCTTCATTTGAGGAGCCTTCTAAGATATCATCCTTCTTTATTGCCGTAATAGATTCCCTGACCCAAACTGCAATACCTCCTTCTCTTTTGGCGCCTTCTGTCTCACCTGAACACCATGTATCCTGAAATATTGAGCTGCCAATTTGTCCCTCTCTCAATCATGTCTCAGTAATAGCAATGACATCATTCCCAACTCATCTGCCTTAAAATAAATACTATCCCACCGTGCCAAACTCCCTTGTGCTTTGACTGGTCTATTAAATCCATGTCTTCTTTATTCACTTGGTGTCACTTCTGATTTTGGCAGTTCATCTTCCCCTGCTAAAGATTATCTTTGGATTCCACACCCCGCAGTGCCACCCACCACCAGGCAAATTAGTTTAAGTGCTATAATTGTTAGTGGGCTACAAACATAAATTAGTCTGAGAGTGGGCTGAGCTATCCTATGCAAACACAAATATTCTGTGGAGTTCATTCAAAAACAGGTCATTAGTAACTTGGAATTCAGAGTAGAATTGTTCAGCTTTGTTAAAATCTGGTTTATCCTGTTCACTTGCTTAATATGTTACTTAGGGTGAACACTGACCTTCCAAATCTGGAAGTGGGGTTCAAATCCAAGTGAAGGGAAAGAAATTTCCCCTTTATGGCTTAAAAAAATTCAATTATGTATGAGGTTGACAGATTTGATGTAAATTGGCAACGTTACTCAGAGTGTCACACTATAAGAATGGGGGTGGTATTACAAGATACTCACAGTTTCACAAGTTACATCATGATGTTTCAAAAGTCGTAATTGTTAATTGGAATAAATACTAGCCTTAAAAAGTAAACATCCTTTTAATCTGGAGTCCCAAGATTAGGTCAAACAATAAATACATTTGTGTAGGCCACAATCTAGCAAAGCAGCTTGGTCAAATTAAAGTCACGTATTAAGTTTAACTCTACATTGTCCCTGCACCAAGAATTGGGGAGGGAGTGGGAATTTATAATATAGAACAGCACCATGGAATTCCAGAAGCCTAGAGGCTGATGCGGACCATACTGAAAAGAAGTAGCAGCACACAAGGTTGTAAATGTAATAAGTCAGCAGATCAGATGATTCCTGCGCCTAAGAAGTTTATTACGAATAGATGGTTCTACATTGTCATTAACTTCCTCTCATTTCCTGGACAAAAGGAGTGCTGGTATTCTCCTTGACCATTGAAAAATGAGGAGCACAGTCAGATCGAATCTTCACCAGATGTCTTGTATGCGAGAGAGGTTTCTCCCCCACTCGTGGGACGCGAGTGTCACTGACCAGCATTTACTGCCTGCCCCCAGTTGCCCTTGAGAGATGATAGTGAGCTGCATTCTTGAACTGCTGCAGTCAGACCCACAATGCTGTTAGGGAGGGAATTTCAGGATTTTGACCCTGTATCAGTGAAGGAATAGTGATATATTCTCAAGTCAGAATGGTGAATGGCTAGGAGGGGAACTTTCAACTGGTGGTGTGCCCAAGTATCTACTGCCCTTGTCCTTTTAGATGGAAGTGGTCATGAGTTTGGAAGGTACTGTCAAAGCATCTTTGGTGAATTTCTGCAGTGCATCTTGTAGAAAGTACACACTGCTGCATGTGAGTATCAGTAGTGGAGACTGGATGCTTGTGGATAATAGTGCCAATCAAGCAGGCTGCTTTGTCCTGGATGGTGTCAAGCTTTTTGAATGTTATTGGCATTGCACCCATCCAGGCAGGTGGGGCGTCTTGCATCACTTTCCTGGCTGGTGCATTGTAGATGATGAAAATATTCTGGGAAGTCAGGTGGTGATTAACTCAGTGCAATATTCCTAGCTTCTGACATGCTCTCATAGCCACTGTATTTATATGGCAGGTCCAGTTAAATTTCTGGTCAATGGTAGCCTTCCAAGATGTTGCTAGTGGGGGATTCAGTGATGTCAACACCATTGAGTATCAAGGGGTGGTGGTTAGATTGTCTCTTATTGGAGTTGGTCATTACCTGGCATTGGTGTAGCAGAAATCTTACTTGCCAGCACAAGCCTGCATATTGTCCAATTGTATTGCATTTGAACGTGGACTGAATGGCAAGCTAGAGCAAGAACCTGGGCCAAACGTCGTGCCATTCTAGCTAAGGTAACTAACAGCAATGTGACGATGCTATGGCTTTAAGAGGTTATTTTGCCCTGGTTTCTTTTGAAGAGAGGTTGTAAGGAAGGGGTACCGAGGCAGCTAACAAAACCAGCTTATGAGGCTTTTTTGTTTTTAAAATGCAGTTGGAACAGTGGAGGCAGCCTGGCTGGGTGTGGTCCACTCTCAGACCAGAATTTCTAGTTTTTTTTAAAAAAGTTTTTAGGTTTACTTTAGACAGCTGCAGTAGAAGCTATCTTTTCCCCCTCTTCGTTGCAGCCAGAAGCTGCAGTTTCTCTCTGCTCCGGGGTTACCTGTGAGAAAATCTATTTTTCTGAATTAGCTTTTTTGCCAAAGGATGTGCAAAGGTGCTTACATTTGGTGAAGAGACTTACTGTGGGCAGTCCACATGGTTTTATGCAGAGAGAGTCTTGTCTCACAAACTTGAATGAGTTTTTTGAGGAAGTGAAGATGACGATTGATGAGGGTAAGGCAGTGGATGTTGTTTACATGGACATTATTAAAACATTTGATAAGGTCCCTCATCGTTAGGGTACCAGGGATAGAATGGAGGGAGTGAATCTGGGTGGGATGCTCTTTGGAGGGTCAGTGTAGACTTGATGGGCTGAATGGCCTGCTACCACACTGAAGGAAATTTAAGATTCTATGCTTCTGGCCCAAAAATTCAAGTCACATGGAATCCATGAGGAGTTGGCAAGTTAGTTACAAAATTGGCTTGGTCTTAGAAGAGAGAAAGTAGTTGTGCAGGGATGTTTTTCTGACTTTAAGTCTGTGACCAGTGCTGGGGCCTTTGTTGTTTGTAATATATAACAAGTGATTTGGATTAAAATGTCAGGAGTCTGGTATGTACATTTTGCACATGCCACGAAAATTGGTGGAACTGTGGATCGTGTGGAAGGATATCAAAGGATGCAAAAGGATACAGATTAGCTGGAAAGTTGCGCCAAGAAGTGTCAGATAGAGTTTAATTTGGACAGTGTGAGGTGATGCATTTTGGGAAATCAAATGCAACAGGAACATATACTGTAAATGGCCAGACCTTAAGGAGTATTGATATACAGAGGGGTGCAAGTCCATGGCTGCCTGAAAGTGGCAACACAAGTGGCTAAGGTGGTAGAAAAGGCATATGACATGCCTGCCTTCACCAGTTAGAGGATTAAGTACAAAAGTTGGCAAGTCATGCTCTAACTATACAAGTCAGACCACATTTGGAGTACTATGCGCGATGATCAGAACTTCACACAATCAAAGATATGGAAGCTTTGGACAGAATACAGAAAAGACTCAAGAGAATGTTGCCTCGATTGGAGTGTGTTAGCTAGAAGGAAAGGTTGAATAAACTCGGGGTGTTTGCACTGGAGCTTTAGAGGCTGAGGGATGATGAAATCACGAGAGCATGGATAAGGTGGATAATCGAAGTCTCTTTCCCAGTATGGAAATACAAATACAAAGGGCATAGGTTTAAGGTGAAGGGGGAAAGATTTTTACAGAGGGTAGTAGGTGCCCAGTACAAGCTGCTATGGGGGAGGTGGTAGAAGCAGATACAATAGCGAAGTTTAAGAGGCATTCAGGCATATGAGCAGACAGCGAATTGAGGGATACAGACTATGTGCAGGCAGATGGGATGATTTTAGAATAGCATCATGGTTGACACAGACGCAGTGGGCTGAAGGGCCTGTTCTATGCTGTGTTCTTACGTCATTAAACTTGAGCGGGTGTAGAAAAGATCTGAGGATGTTAATGGGACAGCAGGGTTTGAGGGAGAGGCTGAATAAATCATAGAATCCCTACACAGTGTGGAAACAGGCCCTTTGGCCCAACAAGTCCACACCGAACCTCCGAGCATCCCACCTAGACCCATCCCCCTATAACCCACCTAATCTACACATCCCTATGGGCAATTTAGCATGGCCAATCCACCTAACCTGCACATCTTTGGACTGTGGGAGGAAACCGGAGCACCCGGAGGAAACCCACGCAGACACGGGGAGAATGTGCAAACTCCACACAGGCAGTTGCCCAAGGCTGAGAATCGAACCCGGGTCCCTGGAACCGTGAGGCAGCAGTGCTAACCACTGAGCCACCGTGCCGTCCCAAGGCGGCTACACCTAGATTTGAACTCAGACCACAGGGTTCAGAAACCAGCACGCTCACCATTACACCATGGCAACCAGAGCCAAGCAATAAGCTGGGGCTTTCTTACCTGGAGCATCAGAGGCTGAGGGATGACTTTATAGAGATTTATAAAATCACGAGGGGTGTGGATAGGGCTAATTGCTAAGGTTTTTTCCCACTCCCCCACCAAGGGTGGGTGAATCCAAAACTAGAGGGCAGAGCTTTAAGGAGAGAGGAGAAAGATTTAAAAGAGAACTGTGGGGTAACATTTTTACACGGAGGGTGCAGCATGTATGAAACAAGCTGCCAGAGGAAATGCTGGAGGATGGTACAGTTACAACATTTAAAAAGGCATCTAGATGGGTTGATGAATAGGAAGGGTTTAAGAGGAATAAGGGCCAAATGCTGGCAAATGGCACTAGGTTGGATTGGGATGTCTGGTTGGTGTGGACGAGTTGGATCAAAAGGGTCTGTTTCAATGTTCTATGACTCCTCATCAGAACACAGATGCTGCTAGACCTGCTGAGTTTCTCCAGCAATTTTCTGTTTTTTGGTTGCAACATAACTTCCTGTTCTTATAATCACGACTGATATAGGCAAGTGCCCCTGTGCCTTAACTGAACATGGTATGGTTCAAAATAACGATCACAACACGATACGGTTCAAATTTGAAAAAGATTGCCTGCAAAAGACGGCTTTGGACTTTATTTGGTTGGGGGTGAGGGGGGGCGCGGAGGAGTGGAGATTTTATTAAAATAAAGCAGGATCTGGCCGCAGTAGACCGGGAACAGCTCCATATGGATAAGTCTACAGGCAGAACAATGGGAGGCATTCAAAATGGAGGGAACTTAGGCAAGCAATTAGAGGAGCAAAAAGGGGGTTTGAGAAAGGACTTGGGATTCTACCTAATCCTGTTCCCAATATATATTAAAAAGAAGAGGTCAACCAATGAAAGGGTAGGACCCATTAGGGACCAAGGGGGCGACCTGTGTGTGATGCCACAGGATACAGTAAGGGTGTTGAATGAATAGTTCTCCTCAGTCTTCACTCTGGAAAAGGAGAACATAGGGGCGAATTCAGGAAAAGGAACTATGAGGAACTTCCACAATTTGACAGAGGTAATGGGGAAGTACTGGGGACTCTGTCAGGCTCAAAAACAGTCAAATCACCTGGCCCAGATGAATTTTATCCCAGTCTGCAATGGGAGGCAAGACAGAAAATGGCAGGGCCTCTGGCACAAATTTTTAATTCCTCTCTGGCCAAAGGGGAGCAGTCAGAGGACTGGAGGACAGTAAGTGTGGTTCCACTTTTTAAGAGACTGGGGAGTCTCACATCAGTGGTAGGAAAACTATAGGAGAAAATTTTGAAGGAACAAATTAATACCCACTTGGAAAAGCACAGGTTAATTCAGGATAGTCACCAGAAGAAAATTTGATAGCATTTTTCAAAAATGAGATTAAATGTGGGGATGAAGGAAGTTCAGTTGATGTAGTTTATATGGATATTGGCAAAGCTTTCGACAAGGTCCCACATGGGAGATTGACTGAGAAGGTTAAAGCACATGAAATGGAGGGAACCTTGGCAAGATGGATTAGAAACTGACTTAGTATTAGAGCACAAAGGTGGTGGTAAAAGGCTGTTTGACTGACTGGAGGCCAGTGTCCAGCACTGTACCACAAGCATCAGTACTGGGACCTTCATTGTTTGTTATATACATAAAATGATACAGTTGAAAATGTGGGGGCAACGTTAAGCAAATTTACAGATGACACTAAGATTGTAGTGTGGTTAATAATGAAGATGATCATGGTTATAGGTTACAGGAAGATATAGATGGGTTTGTCAGATGGACAGACGGTATTTAACCCTGATAAGTGTGAGGTGATGCACTTTGAAAGAAAAAACAAGATAAAGGGAGTATTTAATGGATAGCAGGACACCATGTAGCTTAGACAAACTGAGGGATCTTGGGGTAACTATTAACAGATCCCTGAAGTCAGCAAAACACGTGACTAAGATAGTTAAGAATGCATATGGGACACTTCATTTCATCCGTTGTGGCATAGGGTATAAGGGCAAGGAGGTAATGTTGGAGGTGTACAGTGCTGGTCAGCCACAACTGGAGTACTGTGCATAACTCTGGTCGCTTAACTTCATGAAGAGTATGATAAGCACAAGAGGGGGTACAGAGGAGGTTCACCAGGATGTTGCCTGGAATGGAGAAACTGGGCTATAAGGAGGGACGAGACAGACTTGGATTGTTTTCATTAAAGCAGAGAAGACTGAGGGGGTCATAATTGAAGTGTATAAGATTATGAAGGGTATGGACAGGATGAATAGAGAGTAGCTGTTCCCCTTGGTTGAGAGGGTTAATCACGAGGGGGCACAGTTTTGCCTAAGGGACAGGAGATTTAGAGGGGATTGGGAAAAAACTTTTCCACTCAGCTGGTGTGAGAATCTGGAATGCACTGTCTGGGAAAGCAGTGGAGCTTACAACCTTAAAAAAAAATTTGGATGAGTACTTCAAATATCATAACATTTAAGGGTATGGGACTAGCGTAGTTTTAGTGGTAGTTCTATTGGCACAGACTTAACGGGCCTAGCGGCCGTTTCTGCACTGTATGAATCCATGATTCTACCCTATTAAGCTGTTCTGTCGCCTTCAAGGATCTGTGGGCAAGCACACCAAGATCCCCCAGATCCTTTGAGCTTCCTAGTGTCCTACTGTTCATTGGAAGAAGTAAATGAACAAGGGAGTACTCAAATTGCATCACCTCACACTTACCTGGATTAAATTCCTTCTAATACTGATCTGTCCATATAGTCAACCCATTTATATCCTCCTGTGCCTCAAGACCTTCTTCCTCACAGTCATCCACCTGTTTAAACTTTGTGTCATCTGCAAAATTACTGAGATAGATAGTTACTTCGATAAGTCTTTTTTTAAAAGAAAGACTTACTTGTAACAACGTGTAGGTAGAGTTCTTCTTGAGGAACGTTCGAGCAGTACGTTCTCTCCATGCTCGAGCAGCTGCTACTTGGGATTCCACTTGGGGAAGTGGATCCAGCCGCACTGGTATAGGGCGCCCTCTTGCAAGTAGGCTTTCCAGCTGATCCAGATACGCATTGTACGATCCCTTCTGTACATATCAGAAAATATCACAGTAAGGCAACACCTCAAAATAATTGATCCTAAACTTTTAAGACAAGACAGAACCTGCCGTAAACAAATAACGAATGCTGGAGCAGTATCCAAAAATAACATCACTTTTGGAGCAGACCACAATGTTTATCATGCTTTAGGCTTAAAGCTTCAAACATGATCACCTCCATCACTTTTCTTATTACTGACACAATAGGATAATATTAAATAAGGAGCTTATTATTGTAAAATCAGTGTATTATAGTTCCAGAGGACCTTAAGGCCACTCTCATTAGAAAGAGGTGACTGGTGGTGAGTTTAACTGAAATCACCACACCAAGGTGAGGGGTGAGATAGAGAAAGCCAGACCTTCATAGTAACTTCAGTCAAGTTTAGGAACTGAACCCTGACTGGTGACATCACTACATGTAGATGTAGGGCACAAAAGGAGACCAGTCACTTGATTGGCTCTTCTTTCCCCGAACACCGTTTATAACCAGGATTGCTCGCTTCTCATCTTGGCAAAGGTTACAAAACCCACACTTCTTTTGTGCCTTTCTGGTTTGCATTCCAGCTGCTATTTCAAGCAGAAGCTTTTATTTCAATCTCACTTTGCTTCCATCTCTGAGGTTTCCTCTCTCTTCCCTCCATGTAATCCAATTGTGCCCTTTTTCTTCCCTGCTTCAGGTACTTATCCATTACTAATAACACCGAGGCAGTGTAGATCAGGTTATAGGGGGATAGGTCTGGGTGGGATGCTCTGAGGGTCAGTGTGGACTTGTTGGGCCAAAGGGCCCGTTTCCACACTGTAGAATTCACAGAATCCCTATGGTCTAAAACAACAGTTTGAATTGCGTTCTGATCTAGAGGCCTAAATTGTAACAGGGAATGACTTGATGTTCGGACCAGATACATCAGACTCCTAAGGGGAATGTGGCTTAATCAGTCTTTTTTTTTTAAACTGAGTGATCTATACAAAATATGAGCATGTAAAATATCAATATTTGTGTTAAAAATAAAGCAAAGTGAAAAATTATTCACAACAGAAATGAAGACAAGCAAGGGAAAACCACCCTATTCTTTTGTGACATATAGATAACTATTATCAATATATTCCTGATCTGGCTTTGTTCAAGGGCTATACTATCTCTGGCACCATTTTTAAGTCTTTTTCATTTTAAGATCTCACAAAACTCCTCTTCACCTCTTTGCTACTGACTGCAATACAACACTCCTGTCTGAGAATAATATTCTAAGATAACCTCATTATTTTAAACGGTTTTTCTTCAGAACGCTGCTTAGTGCATATTACAGTGAAAGACTTCTAAGCATTTCAGAGCCTGATTGAAGTTTCTCCCTTGAACGACTTCCCACCAGACTGTAAAAATGAAAATCAGGAGTCTGACAAATTCTTTCCCCCTCAGCTTTCTGGCTAACTTCCTCTTGTTTAGAATTAAGGATATTAGAATTACGGGTATTTTATATAGATGTACATACATATGTAATAGGTAAAGTCACCACGGTCTTACCGGACTATGGAGCTGTTCTCTCATTGGGACAGAGTGGGAGGGGAGGAGGTTTAGAGAGAGCGCGAGCGCGGGCAAGCCAGCGGGGGAGGGAAAGGCAGGTTGTGTCTTAATCATGCCTCAGGCAAGAGAGAGGTTAAGGAGGACAGTTCTTCATGGTAACCTCAGCTGGGAACTGAACCCATGCTGTTGGCATCACACCTCATAACCAAGCTGTCCAGCAAAAATGTGCTAACCCTACCCAAAATAACATATGCCCTTCAATTCAGTTGCCCTCCAGAGACCACAGCCAATGACTGTTTCTAGTTGTCAGTGGCAATGTCTGTCACTGTCATAGATCACTCACAGTTGTCATTGTAGCAGAGTTGCAAAGGCCCAGGAAGTTGTGACCCAAGGATTAGCTCAGTGTAAAATATGGTCATTGGGTATGCAGCCATCATCCACCAGAAGGGCATGGCTGAGCCAGCACAGACATTGCTGGCTTAGCAATTAGTACATGCCAATGGAATTGCTTCCCTCCACATCTGGAGTTAGTGACCTTGACCTCTCAAGAATAGTGAAGGTTTCACTGGACATAAAATGTGAAAACCGTTCATAAGAAAGAATTTAATAAGCTGGAACAATTCAGGTCTGATAGCATTGGTGAAAGGAAAGAATAAATGTTTCCGGTTGATGACCTTTCATCAGAATTGACAGGAAATGGAAAGGTCAGAGTTGTTATACCTGTGGAATGAGGCCAGTAGAACAAATTGGAAGGTCTGGAGTAGGGTGGGGTTCAGGTGAGATTAGATTGAGAGATGAGATTTCATAATGCAACAGCCAAAAAGGAGTATTAATGAATATAGAATACTAAAGAAACTAATTACTACAAAAAAGTCATCTGAATACAACACCAAAGGATAAAGAAAACAACACTGACTGAGAGGAACAAAAAAAAAAGGGAAGGAAATACAAGGAGACAAAAAAAAAAAAGTGGTTGTTAAACCTGATGCTCAGTCTAGAAAGCCAAAGAGTGCTGAGTCTAAAGATAAAGTGTTGCTCCTGAACTTGTAAGCACTTCACTGGAACACTGCACCACCTCCCATAATGTCACTGGTTTAGTAATCCAGAAGTTCGGGCCAGTAGTCCGTAGGCACAGGTTCAAATTCCACCAATGGCAGCCGGTGGAATTTAATTACTCAGAACAGATCTGGATTTGAAAGCTAGTTTCATGGTCATAATTTACCAAGCTGATCACTGATAGTTATAAAAACCCATCTGGTTCACTAATGTCCTTTTGGTAAGCAAATCTGCTGTCCTGACCGAGTCCAGCCTGCATGTGACTTCAGATATGCAGCAATGTGAACGACTCTACTGCTCTCTGAAACAACGGAGCAAACCACTCTGTTTAAGAGCGTGTAGGAGGGGCAACAAATGCTGGCCTCGCCGGAGATATCCACATCCAAAAAAGAATTTTTTTAAAAACTGCAGCAGGCCCTGGAAAGAGACGTTATCACAGGAGTGCTGTGGACATTAAAAACAACAAACAACTGGAAGTTTGGGGTTGTACTTACAAACTAAAGTAGTGCTCTGCAAATCACTGGATTTATAATCCAAAATCCCAAGCTAATGTTCTTGGTACACAAGTTCAAATTCCACCATGGTAGATGGTGAAACTAAATTCAATAAAAAAAAACTGGAGTAAAACGTTTGCATGTAACTATTGTCGATTATTATAAAAACCCATCTAGTTCATTAATGTCTGTTAGAGAAGATAACCTGGCATCCTTCCCTGGACTGGTTATGGGTGACTCCAGACCTACGGAAATGTGTTTGATCCTTAATGGCCCTCTGGATAATTAAGAATGGTCAATAAATGCAGGCAATTAACCCACTAAATAAAATCTGCCTTTCCTGGATCCTCTGCTAAATTTCTCTTGCACCCTTTCATGGATTCTCGCATCCTTGTAGTTATGCCACTATCTATGAAGACTCTGTTCTAATGAGTGAAAGTTTAGAAATAATAAAGGAAGAGTAATATGATAATCTTGGCACCAACTCCATCCCCTCTCTTCAGCTATGATTTCAGATTTAACTACATGGTTCATGAACTCTATGATCAGTCCACGACAAATGCAGAAAGACCTGAATAATATCCATGCTTGGGCTAACAAGCGGAAAGTAACATTCACACCACCTAAGCATCAGGTAATGGTCACATCCACACATTGTAAACCTACACTGTGAGGTAGGCCATTCTGCCCGAGTCGACACCGATCCTCCGAAGAGCATCGCACCCAGACCCAATCACCTACCCTATCTCTGTAACCTTGCATTTTCCATGGTTAATCCATCTAGCCTACAAATCCCTGGACACTATGGGCAATTTTCTATGGCTAATCCACCCAACCTGCACATCTTTGGACTGTGGGAGGAAACCAGAGCATCCGGAGGAAACCCACGCAGACATAGGGAGAACATGCAAACTCCGCAGAGACAGTCGCCAAGGGTGAAGTCAAACCAGGGTCCCTGGTGCCGAGAGGCAGCAGTGCTAACCACCGAGTTGCCCAAGTGTATGCATCCAGTCCAACAAGAAAAGATGCATTGTAAGAACAAAAACCAAAATTGTCAGAGAATCTCAGCAGGTCTGCCAGTATCCGTGGCAGTATCCATGAGCAGCTGACAATGTGGTGGCTGTGGTAGCAGCCTATGGGATGACATGTGCGTGGCATGTCAACTAATAACGATCCCCATTATCAGCTATTGATTCTCCTGGGCTGACCATAACTTATTCCTTTGTCTGCCCAATTGCTGTTTCTTTGGTTTAGTTTAGGGTGCATTGTTGGATCTGGTTCTTAGAAATGATGTGAACCAAGTGGATCAAGTGTCAGTGGAGGAACATTTAGGAGACAGTAATCAATGAATCAGAAGTTCAGGATGACAGTGGAGAATGACTTGCATCAATCCAGAGCAATAAAGATTTACTGGCAGAGTGGACTTCAAATCAGGCAAGAACAGAACTGGTCAGAAATGGTTGGAATGAGAGATTCAGAGGGATCGTGGAAAAGCAAAGGGAAGCAAGAAGAGAAGCAAACAGGAATTATTACAAAGGCTAGCAGTCAACATAAAACGGGTGCCAAAACATTTTTTTATAGGCATAAGTAGTAAAAGTAGTAGTAGGGACAGTTAATGACCAAAAAGAGGATTTGCAACCTGGAGGCAGGGTGCATGGTTGAGGCATTAAATTAATACATTGCAACAATATTTACCAAAAAGGGGGAGATGCTCTCAGTCCATGGTGACACAAAAGGAAACTCAGTCATTAGAAGGCTTCAAAATTGATCAGGGAGAAGTATCGAACAGACTGTTGGTACTTAAAGTTGACAAGCACCATGACAAGCACCAGGACTAGATGAGATACATCCAAGGATTTTGAAGGCAGCAAGAACTGAAATTGCAGGAACACCGTCCAGAGATGCACACATTACAGCTTTGCTCAAGAAAGGTTGTAAGTATTTGCCAACACCACAGTCAGTTTTTAAACTTCAGTGGTGGGAAGCTTCTTGAAGTGATTCTTCGGGATAGAATTAGTAGCCACACGAGAAAAGGTTGGCTGCTTACAAACAGTCAGCATGGATGTCTAAAGGGGAAATTGTGTTTAAACAGCTTGGAACTTTCTCAAGAGATAACAGAAAGCCTCAATGCTATTAAATCGATTGTGTACGTGGATTTCCACAGGTCTTTGACACAATGCCAAACAACAGACTTGACGAAAGTTGTAGGTCATGGAATAAAATGGTCAGTAGCAATGTTGATAGAAAATTGGCTGAATGATAGGAAACAGTGTAATGGCCGATGAATATTTTTCAGTCTGGAGGAACGTTTGTCGTGGAAATCGCCAATGGTTTGTATTGGGACCCTTGTTTTTCCCATACAGTCAGTTCTGCTATAAACACAATAGTTGCGTTCCTGTGTAATATAATGCTATAGAAATAATGAGGCCTACAGGAAAAGCGGGGTTAGGGGCAGACCACCAAAACAAAATCATTCAAAAATCGCTCACAAATCACTCAAAAACCTAACACAAAAGGACAGTACAGTTTGAAAAATGTTTAATTCCTATAAATTAATAAACTAAAATGGCAGAATTTGCAAAATCACAGAGTACTGTAACTCTCACAGAAAGTGCTTCCCGACAAAGTCCGCAAAACAATCATGCAATGCCTGCGCAGAGACTCTTTCAGTGCTAACATTGTGCATGCTCAGGACAAAGCCTGCAAAATGATCATGGGATGTCAATGCATACTCCTCTGCACACCAATGGAATCGTGTTATAGCCAATACAAGTTTTTTTTTTTAAGAAATAGCATTCCCCTATTCGTCAGTCACATTATAGCCCATTCGCACTGCCAGAACACGTTACAGCAGAACCGACTGTACTTATAATCAAAATGTGCAGGGGACAATTTCAAAGCTTGCTACCTGACACTGAATTTGGAAGAGCCATAAATGAAGAGAAGAACATTGTACAGCTCCAAAAAGACAGACAAGTTCGTTGACTGAGCGATAGGTGACAGATGGATTTCAATGCAGAGAAGTGTGAGGTGATACACTTTGATTGGAAGAACATTGAAACACAATATAAAACTGGGGGTACAATTCTAAACAGGGTGCAGAAGCAGAGGGATCTGCACACAGATATTAAAGGTGGCAAGACAAGCGGAGAGAGTAGGAAGCATACAGTTGCCTCTGCCTTATCAATAGGGGCATTGAATACAAGAGCAAGGAGCTGATGTTGAACTTGTATGAGATACTTATTATACCTCAGCTGGAATACTACTACAGTTCTGGGTGTCACATAATAAAAAATGCATTGGAGAGAGTGTAGTAGTGATTTAGAAGAGTAGATCAGGGATGAGAAACTCAACTATGAAAGTAGATTGAAGAAGTTGGGACTGTTCTTCTTGGTGAGAAGTGAGGCTAAGAGGAGATCTGATCTTGGGTGCCAAAATCATGAGCAATCTGGATAGGGAGAAACTGTTCCCCACTTGTGGGAAAAAGCCCTTTGGATTTAAATTGCTTTACAAAAGAAGCGAGGATGAAGTCAGAAAAAACAATTGTCACACAGTGAGTAGTTAGGGTATGGAATTTATTGCCTGGAAATGTGGTGGAGCAGGTTCAACTGAGGCATTCAAGATGGCATTGGAATTACTTGAATAGAAATAATACAGGGATATGGAGGGAGAAAAGTGAGATTTGAAGTGCCAGCATTGGGATAATGGGCCAAATGGCCTCCTTCTGCATGATAAGATTTCTAGGATTCTGTGAAGAACCTAATCATTGCTCCTTGACATACAATGACATTATCGTCACTGACGACCCCACGAACAATATTCCAAGGTTTACCGTTGGCAAACCCTATAAAGACTCTGGACACATCAGCAGGCTGGGAATCCTGCAGCAAGTAACTCATCTCTTGACTCTCCAAAGTCTGTCCATTATCTCCAAGGCACCAGTCAGGAGAGTGATGGAATACTCCTCATGTGCCTGGGTGAATGTAGCTTCAACAATTGTTAAGAAGCTCAACAGCATTCAGTTCAAAGCAGCATCAAATATCCACTGCTTCCATCACCGTTGCATGGTTGCAGCATCATGTACCATGTGGAAAATACACTGCAGAAAGTCAGAGAAGGGCTCCTTCAACAGCACATTCCATTTCCAACCACCATCTCTATTTAGAAGGACAAGAGCTATTCTGACATGGAAGTAAGTTGTTTTTCCTTCAGTCATTGGATCAATATTCCTTGAACCTTCTCCTGAACAGTAGTGTGCATGTTCCTACAGCAAATGACTACAGTAGTTTAAGGTGGCAGCTCACTACCGTGTAACTGGGGACGGGCAATAAATGCTTGCCCAGACCATGTCCACATACCCTGAATGAATAAACCAAAAACAAAATTCCTTCCTTAATATCCAGATTAATTGAAGAAGCCTGAGTTTGTGCCACGTAACAAATATACCTTTCAGATTTACGAGGGGTGAGAATGTAGCCTGTGATTATTATACTACACAGTCAATTATCAGGAACTATTAATGAGTCTACAAATATAGAGAATACAGCAAACTTTTTATTAACTGGAACCTATGAAGCAGGAGCATACCAGCTGATCAAATACTCTGGATGATCAAGAAGTTCACATAATAAAATGTAAAAACACACAGAGTAATAGAAACATGATGCAGGGGGTATACACATCACTGTTATACTTCATTCACAGCATAAATCACTTAAATAATAATGCAACATTGCCTTAAGTAAACCTTACCAACAGCCAGCCAACTCATGGACACCCTTAAATGACTACTTTATGGAGACCGCAATAGTACAGTAAACGTCCAGTATTTCAGGTTTATAATTTTTGCCAGTTTATCAAGAGTGCTAGTTTATAAGGTATTTAGCTAAAACAAAAAGTTTGGTGTATAACGAACTAAGATTTAACTTTATAATTACATTTCATATATAATTTGCTACTACAGTCCATGCACAAATGTAAAACTTGACAACAGCTTCACTCCATCAAGCATCTCTCAGTTTGGCAATGAAGTCACTAATTTCGGTTTGGCAAACAAGGTGAACTCAAGCCTGGGTAAACCAGGACATTAAACGGAAAGCAGCAAGCAAACAACAAGTGCTACTTCAAAAAAAAATGCTAAAAGCACCAAATTAAACTCCGTCATTAGGCTTAAGGAACAGTTCAGCAACAGGTGGTGATGAAGATGACTGAGTACCAAGACCACCGTCTGCATTCACAGACATGAAACTTTGGTTCAACCAGAAAATGAAGGAACAGTCGTTAGAAATGCAGTGAAAGGTTTTAGAATTGAAATATCACTTTTCACTATTTACTCAACAGTTCAAATGACTCAAACTTGCCTGAATAGCTTCCACTTTTGCCATCCAGTCTTTGGCTTTTTGCAAAGCTTCCTTAAGCACCAACACATTAGGCAGATATGCAGGAATATTCTTTGCCTCATTTACAATACCATCCAGAGTTGCCATACCATGCCTTGGCCTGCAAAACAAAAAAAAAAGGGCCAGTCACCATAAATAAATAAAGAGAAATCTATCCACAAACACAAACTCAAACTTGGAATTCAATGTATTTCAAACCTAAATTCCACCCAAAATTTTCTCCCAAATACAAACGCGATCCTATGTTATTGCCAAATTTGGAAATATGGTTTTCTATTCAACGTTGCTAATACATCTGGTGAATGGGAAATCCTCAACTTATACGACACCAGCACAGAACAAAGAACAATACAGCACAGGAACAGGCCCTTTGACCCTCCAAGCCTGCACCAACATTTTGCCATACGTACTTCCAAAGTATCTTCACTTACATGATGCGTATCCCTCTATACCCTTTCTACTCATGTATTCGTCCAGGTGCTTCTTGAATGCTGCAACTGTGTCTGCTTCCACTATCTCCTCTGGCAATGTGTTCCAGGTACTCACCACTCTGTATTAAACATGCCTCACATATCTTTTTAAACTTCCCCCTTCGCACCTTGAACCTATGTTCCATAGTAGCTGACCCCTACACCCTTGGAAAAAGCCTCATACTTTGCACACTATCCATGCCATTCACACAGTCTTATAAACTTCTATCAGGTCACCCCTCAAACCCCTCTGTTCCAGTGAAAAGAAACCCAGTTTATCCAAGTTCCCTTCATAGCTAAAATCCCCCATACTAGGCAACATCCTAGTAAACCTGTGTTACAGAGGCAGTAGGAACTGCCGATGCTGGAGAATCTGAGATAACAAGGTGTAGAGCTGGATGAACACAGCAGGCCAAGCAGCATCAGAGGAGCAGGAAAGCTGACGTTTCGGGTCGAGACCCTTCTTCAGAAAGTTGGGGGGGTGCGGGAGGAATTCTGAAATAAATAGGGAGAGAGGGGGGAGGCGGATAGAAGATGGATAAAGGAGAAGATAGGTGGAGAGGAGACAGATAGGTCAAAGAGGCGGGGTGGGAGCCAGTAAAGATGAGTGTAGGTGGAGAGTTAGGGAGGGGATAGGTTGGTCCGGGGAGGACGGACAGGTCAAGGAGGCGAGTGGGTAAGAGGTGGGGGTGGGGCTTGAGGTGGAAGGAATGGTTAGGGATGCAGGGACGAGCTGGGTGGGTTTTGGGATGCGGTCGGGGGAGGGGAGATTTTGAAGCTTGTGAAGTCCACATTGATACCCTTGGGCTGCAGCGTTCCCAAACGAAATAGGAGATGCTGTTCCTGCAGCCTTTGGGTGGTATCATTGTGGCAATGCAGGAGGCCCAGGATGGACGTGTCATCCAAGGAGTGGGAGGGGGAGTTGAAATGGTTCGCAACTGGGAGGTGCAGTTATTTGTTGCGAACCAAGCGTAGGTGTTCCACAAAGCAGTCCCCAGGCCTCCGCTTGGTTTCCCCGATGTAGAGGCGGCCACAACGGGAACAACTGATACAGTATACCACATTAGCAGATGTGCAGGTGAACATCTGTTTGATGTGGAAGGTCTTCTTAGGGCCTGAGATGGGGGTGATGGGGGAGGTGTAGGGGCAGGTGTAGCACTTGCTGCGGTTGCAGGGAAAAGTGCCGAGGGTAGTGGGGCTGGTTGGGAGTATGGAGCAGGCAAGGGAGTCACGGAGAGAGTGGTCCCTCCGGAAAGCAGATAAGGGTGGGGAGGGAAAAATGTCTTTGGTAGTGGGGTCAGATTGCAGATGGCGGAAGTGTCGGAGGATGATGCGTTGGATCCGAAGTTGGTGGGGTGTTACGTGAGGACGAGGGGATTTCCGTTTTGGTTGTTATTGAGGGTAGGGGGTGTGAGGGATGAGTTGCGGGAAATGCGAGAGACACGGTCGAGGGTGTTTTCGACCACTGTGGAGGGGAAGTTGTGGTCCTTGAAAAATGAGGACATCTGGGATGGCCAGGAGTGGAATGCCTCATCTCCGGAGCAGATGCAGCGGAGGCGAAGGAATTGGGAATAGGGGATGGCCTTTTTGCAGGAAGGTGGGTGAGAGGAGGTGTATTCTAGGTAGCTGTGGGAGTCGGTAGGCTTGGAATGGATATCGTTTTCCAGGTGGATGCCAGAGATGGAGACAGAGGGGTCCAGGAAGGAGAGAGAGGTATCAGAGATGGTCCAGGTGAACTTAAGGTTGGGGTGTAAAGTGATAGTGAAGTGGATGAACTGCTCGAGCTCCTCGTGGGAGCACGAGGCGGCACCGATACAGTCATCGATGTAACGGAGGAAGAGGTGGGGGATAGGGCCAGTGTAGATTTGGAAGAGGGATTGTTCCACGTGTCCTACAAAGATAAAACTGCACCTCTCTCTCCTAATACCATGTAACTTCACCTTTTTGACCAGACTGCCAGGAGGGACTTTGTCAAAGGCTTTCCTAAAGTCCTAATGCAGACAACATCAACTGCTTTTCCCTCAACTTTCTTCTTCATTTCCTGAAAAAACTCATCAAGTTACTGACACATGACCTCCCCTGCACCAAACCATGCTATCGCTAATCAGTCCATCTGCTTCTAAATGCGTACAGATCTTGTCCCTAAGAGCATTTTTCAATAAGTTCTCTGACACCTACATGAGGCTCACAGGCCTGCAATTTCCTGGATTATCCCTGTTACTCCATTTAAACAATGGGACAACATTAGCTATTCTCCAGTCCTCTGGGACCTCACCTGTGGCTAGAGGATACAAAGATGTCTGTCAATGCTCCAGCAATTTGTTCTCTTGCCTTCCTCAATATTCTGGGATAGATCCCATCATGGCCCAGGGACTTATCTACCTTAATACATTTTAAGACACATAACACCTCTTCATTTTTATACCAATTTGGCTTAGAGATTCAACACTCTCTACCCTGAGATCATCCTCCATCAATTCCTTCTCTTTGGTGAGTACGTAGCAAAGTATTCCTTTAGGACCTGACCTACTTATTCTGGCTCCACAAACAGATTCCCTTTTTTGTCCTTGAGTGGGCCAACCTTTTCCCCGGCAACCTGCTTACTTTTTATACATGTATCAAAAGCCTTGGGATTCTCCTTAATCCGGTTTGCTAATGACTTTTCACTATCCCTTTTACCCCTTCTAATTCTTTAAGTTAAGCAACCACATTTCTATCAGTTTCAAAATATATTATTGCAGTATCCTTCTGCTCAGCCAATTCAAGGTCAATAATTTAGTCTCAATTCCATGAGCTTCATCAAATAGCTCTTCTGATCAAATCCAGCTCTCTTAGATCCCAAGCCCAACACATACAAATCTAAAACTGAACAAGATGCAGTCATTAACTCAGCATATACACACCCCATGATTCGAAAGAACTGGATTAACATCAGAAATGGGTAAAATTACTAACCAACAAAGCAAGTGAGCACAATTTGTGGGAGGTGAATAAACATCAGGAATAGGTGTAAGGGGAGGCAATGGCCTCGTGGTATTAATTGCTGAACTATTAATCCAGAGACCCAGATAACATTCCGGGGACCCAGGTTCAAATCTTGCCATGGCAGATGGTGGAATCTGAATTCAATGAATATCTGGAATTAAAGGGTCTAACGATGACCAAGAATCTATTGTCGATTGTCGGGAAAAACCCATCTGGTTCACGAATGTCCTTTAGGGAAGGGAACTGCCATCCTCACCTGGTCTGACCTACATGTGGTTCCAGACCGACAGCAATGTGGTTGACTCTGACCTGCCCTCTGGGCAATTAGGGATGGGCAATAAATGCTGCCTAGCCAACAATGCCCTCACCCAGTGAATGAATTTAAAAAAACGTTATTTACCCATAGAGCAAATGAATCCTGCATACTGTGAGGAAGCAGGATCAGGAATAGGCACAGGCATTGGTCCAAATAAATTCTGAATGCATATAAATGAAGTCACTAGAATGCTTAACTGCCTTGAAATTTTGATTCTCCTCTACAAGATACTGAGTTTACACTTTGGCCTGCACCTGCCAAGGAGTGACAATCACTGTCAGATTGCTGTTCTACCCAAACACTAAACCGACCGATACTGCTCAGCACTTTTTTTGCCAGACATCCAAGTTTCGCAGAAATGTGAAATTTAGTGTTCATCAGAAAGTCCCGCAGTCACAGTATAGCAAAATCAAAAGAAAGATAGGACAACCGCTTTTGCAGCAACAGCTGTCGTGGCAAATTTAACTACCTAGTGTGAATGGTTGAGTGAAAGAGTGAGGAACTGGAGAAAGGGGCAGATGAATGGATTGGTGGGTCAAGGGGGAAGTCAGGTCAGATTGGAATGGGTTTCAGTCAGGGGATGGTTACGTAAAGAATCAGCAAGGGGAGGGAATAGACTGGGGATGAAGTGGGTGGTATGGTGGTTCAGGGGAAATGGTGGGCAGACAGAGTGATTGCGAAGGGTCACTTTTGGTCAGGAGTGAAACTAGGATCTTTTCATTTAAGATTTCCTGGACAACTATCCAGATAAGTACATCGGAACTGTTTGGAACTCTAGCTCAGAGTCAGATTTTGTGGAGAGTCTCAGGGACTATGGGAAGTGCATGTCAAATTTTAAATTTCTACGGCAATCTCCTTAAAGCTAAGTGCATTGAGACTTCTGTGGGATCCTGACATGCATATCCAGTCATACAAACACACGGTGATGATGCAAAGACCAGAACATTTGGAGGATTATTTTCAAATTATCCAGAAGAAACTACCATCGAGAACAGCCTAGTTTGGATTATATTTACATTGCAGAAACATTTTCAGGTGTTAATTTGTCTGCACTATTGTTTACCATACCTGGCTTGTAGACAAGCCTTGGCCTTCTCTTCCCAACGCTCTGACACAGTCAACAGTTCCTGTAAATCAGCCATCGCTTTTTCCACTGCACTATGTGGTGCCAGGGCAATCCCAGAGTCTATGAGCTTCTTCATGGCATCTAGAGTGACTCTGGCAGGGTCTGAGAGGGTGAGGTTCACTTCATCAAGCCAACGAGCCTGTTGGAGATGCTGTTTCAGTTTAGGTAGTTCCTGCAGCTCCACATCTAACCCAGAGCCAAGTTCTAGCAGCAGTTGTAACTTGGAGGAGTTAGGAATTTCATCTGATAAAGCCTCCTTACAACGCTCATGGAACTCCTCCACATTGTCCAGCAGCTCCTGGCATCAAATAAAAATGAGACATCTCTTTATGTTTGATTTGTTTAAAAATCTTCAGTAATTTAGTTTCCATCTTTAGATAATGAGCCAAAGGGTGCATGAACAGCCAGCCTACTATTAGTGAATTTTAGATGCCACTTTAAAGTTGTTAATCAGCTGGCACAACTGCCATCTTTTTCTTTTTTGCAACTTTCTGCATTCACTCGATGCTTTCTTCTTTGAATAATGTTCCTTCCTGAAACCCTTAAATAAGCTGGTACTTCAGCTCACATACTCCTTAACATATGCTCCTTAAACTGAGCCTTCAACAGCTTTTTGTTTCTGGAGCTTTTGTCTGAAGCAACTTATGATTTTTTTCCTAGTTCTGACTGCTTTTTCGACTGATAATATTCACAACATACCTGCTGTTACAGCCCTTTTTCTCTCTACATGTACCTGTACCCTGCAGGCTGTCTTCTCGATGATTCTGACTTAATGTTACTGGACTTCCATCACTAGGTAACAGTCTTTTTTTCCCCCCATCTTCAACCTTTGTCAAATTCACTGAACTATTTAAATGACATTTTTAAAATCCATGATGTAAGTGTATGTAAACTAATCTTCAGACACCACTCTCAGAACGAATCTAAAATGCAAGCAAAAATCATATCATTCCCTTAACACATACTACGACAAGATGAACTTTTAAGAGAGCTTTGTTCAGTCCTGTTTCTCTTGAAAGCAAGTGTTGTAAACCTGGCACTGAGCTGTCTGTTCCACGCAAAGCAGTGTAGATAGCTTTGGTTTTTTTTTAAGAAAAGACAAAAGTAGCAGTGAGTAGAGTCATGCTTACGCAGACCCAGGGTTTTGCTTTCAGTTGGTGAAGCTAGGATTTCAGCAGTGGTTCCAGCTCGCTATCTCTGCTGCTGCAAAAGCTGAGTTCTCACTTTGCTGCTAGATTCATGTTTTTGGTTTTATCCTTTCTGCTGGTCTGAAAACAACAAGTGAAGGAGATCTATTTTGTGATTTTTCTTAAAACACAAGATGTTTGGTCTCAAATGTCTTCTGTGGCAGTAAATTCCACAGGCTCACCACCCTCTAGGTGAAGTTTCTCCTCATCTAATTGGCCTTAGACCTGGTTCTAGATTCCCCGAGCATCAGGAACATCCTTCCAGCATCTACCCTGTCTGGTAGAATTAGAATTTTGTGTTTCCAGAGATCCTGCCACCCCATTCTTCTGAATTCCAGTAAATATAAACTGAACCAATTTAAACCCTTTTCATAAATCAGTTGTACCATTCCAGGAATCGGTCTAGGAAAACTTTGTTGCACTCTCTCAAAAGCAAGAACATGCTTCCTCACATTAAGACACCAAAACTGCACACAACAAGGCCCTCTATTATTGCAGCAAGACATCCTGTACTAAAATGTTTCAGCTATGAAGGTCAAATTTGCCTTCTTAACCGCTGACTGACCTGCACACGTACTTTCAGTGACTGGTTTATGAGGAAATCCAAGTCTCACTACACATTCCCCTTTCTCTATACATAGCCAGATAATAATTCCACTTTCTGTTATTGCTCCCAAAAGGGGATAACCTCACATTTATATGGCATCTGCTATGGATTTTCCCCAATCACACCGAAACATCTGATTGTCACAGCCACCCTCCCACTCAGCTATGTTATCTGCAAACTGGAGATATTACATTTAGTCCCTCATTCAAATCATTAATACATATTGTAACTAACTGGGGGTCCAAACATTGAATACTGTGGTACCCCACTTTGTCACTGCCTGCCATTCGGAAAAGACCCATCTTTTTCCTACTTTGGTTTCCTGTCTGCCAACTAGTTTTCTATCCATCTCAATACACTACCCCAATCCCATGTGCTTTAATTTTACATGTCAGTCTCTAATGTGGGGCTTTGTAGAAAGTCTTCTGAAAGTCCAAACAAACCACATCCACTGGGCTCTCTCTCATCAACTTTACTAGTAACATCCTTCAAGAATTCCAGTAGATTTGTGAAGCGTGACTTGCTTTTTGTAGATGCATGCTGACTCTGTCTGATCCTGTCACTGTTTTCCAGGGCTTACAGTTGTTAAATCTTACACGATCTACTCCAGCATTTTCCCCATTAATGGTGTCAGGCTGACTCGTCTATAATTCCCAGTTTTCTCTCTGACTCCCTTTTTTAAAATAGAGGAGTAACATTAACTACCCTCCAATCTGTAGGACCTGTTCCAGAGTCTAGAGAATCTGGGAATACGACCACCAATGCATCCACTGTCTCTACAGCTACTTTAGATAGGTAGATAAAATTTATTGTTACTTGTGTTTGTGAAAATATAGTATATTGTGTCCAAGTTATCACAAAATAAATAGCGATGAAAAAAGCCTCTTAGTTTTATCAGGGCCTGTCAAACTGCCAAGGACCAAGGGCTTCTCAAAACCGCCAAGGACCAGGGGCCTGCTCAAACGGTCAAGGACCTTCCCCTGGGATGTAGATTCTCAGGTCCTGGGCTTTATCAGCCTTCAATCCCATCAAATTTCTCATCACCATTTTCCTACAAATATCAATTTCCTTCAGTTCCTCGCTCACAAAACCCTGCTTTCGCCAGAATTTCCCGTCTGTTATTTGTGTCCTCTTACATCAGTATAACCAAAATGGTGGTCAGCCACTTCCTTGTTCCTCATTGTAAATTCCCATGTTTGCGACATTAACGGACCTTCCTTTGTCTTCACATTCATCTTTTTCTCTTCACATACATATAAAACCTTATAGATTCAGTTTTGCTGTTCCTTACTCGCATTTTATTTTACCCCTTTTAATCAATCCCATTGGCATCCTTTGCAGAATTCTAAATTACTCACAATCTTTAGGTCTGTTGTTTTCTGGCCAATTTGCGTGTCTCATCCTTGAATCTAATTTGCTACCTAAATTTCCTCTGTAGAACATGCTTTAACCACCTTTCCTGTTTTACGTTTGCATCCAAAGGAATGAACAATTGTTGCAGTTTACCCACGTGCTGTTTAAATGTTTGCCATTGCCTTTCCACCATCATCCTTTTAAGTTACATCCCCAAATCTATCATAACCACCTTTCACTTCATACCATCATAGCTTCCTCCATTTAAATCCAGGACTCTAGCCTGAAAATCAACTATATCACTCTCCACTTTGATGAGGAATTCTATCATTTTATGGTTGCTCATCCCAAGGCATTTCTCACTACTAGGTCACTTCACCTGATGAAGCAGCAGTGCTCTGAAAGCTCGAGGTTTCAAATGAACCTTTTGCTATAACCTGGTGTCGTGTGACTTCTGACTTTGTCCACCCCTGTCCAACACTAGTACCTCAATATCCTAAATTATACAAACTACTTCTGCAGTTCTTTCGGTTTTTAAACTACTTCAGCTTTTTGCTGGTCCTCTATCACAAAACATTTTTTTTTTAAAATAAATGATTAAATGTATGGTCATATGTCTCATCTCTTCACTAGGTGTTTCTAAAACACATGGATGCAATCCATTCAAACTAGAGGCTTTATCCTTGATGACTGAGTAGTTTATTCAATATATTCCCCTTTTGTTATTCACAAATTCCTGACACTGAATATGAAGTTGGAATCTACTCCATCCAGCACCTACTACCAGTGACATCAATACTGAGCACTCATTGTCCACCTCCAAATGCCTACCACCCCCTCTCTCACTTCACTCACCACTTGCAACTGCCACTCACAGCCCACCCCCTCAAGTCGCCATGTTCACCACTTCCACTGGCCAATCACCATTATTCAAAATTCCTCTTCCCCCTACTCCCCTACCCCCAAAAAAATTCATTCCCACCAATTCACACTGTTTACTACTTTGCCTTCCCTTTCCTATCCTCTGCTCACTAACATCCTTCCTCCCCATCACTCACCCTATGTTACCCACACCACTGTTGCCTGAGGTAATTGAGGCACAGCAAAAGGAGCATCTAGTTGGGTGATACAGGATTCAGTGCTGTGCTCACTATTGTAAACAATATTTAATAGTAAGTGGATAAGGGAAGGGAGTGTACTTGCACCAAATCCATGGATGCCCAAAAGAAATGTGGGAAAGCAAGTGGTAAGGATGACACAGAATCTAAAGAAAGAGTTAAGTGAGTGGACAAATACTTGGCAAATGGAGTATAACGTGGGAAAATCTGAGGTTCTACACTTTGGCAGGTGGAATAGAAAAGCTGAATATTATTGAAATGGAATAAGACATAAGAAAGCTAAGCAGAGAGCAATTTGAGAGTCCTCCTGCTTATTTATTGTTTAGCAGAAAAAGCCATTTCAGCATTAAAAGTGAAGGCAAAAGAAGAGAGATTGTAGGTCTTTATTTCAAAGGGATTGAAGTATAAAACTGGAGAGGTCTTGCTAAAGCAATCCAAGGCATTGGTTCAGCTACACTCAGTATACTGTGATTAGTTTAGGTCTTCTTCTATAAGCAAAGACATGTTTCTCATTGTTGTTTGCCCATTTGATTTCTCCCTCCCAAATCATATTTGCCATAGTCGCCATGTTCACCACTTCCATTGGCCAATCACCATTACTCAAAATTCCTCTTCCCCCTACTCCCCTACCCCCAAAAAAATTCATTCCCACCAATTCACACTGTTTACTACTTTGCCTTCCCTTTCCTATGCTCTGCTCACTAACATCAAAGACAGCTTTTTCTAACATATTAAGCTGGTTTTTGTCATTCTTGTACTCTATTAATTTAAAATATATTATGATTACTATTGCCTGGATGGTCCCCTACATTTGCTGTTGATTGCCCATTATTAGATCTAAGTGAATCTTCCCTTGTTAGGCTTTGGTCAGATTGGGTCAAGATGGAAGCCTGCACACATTAAAAGGAAATCCACTTCCTTATCCCCCTTAACTATCTGCTCTGTGTAATTAACAGTCAACTGGGTAAAGCTTCCAACATTCTATATATTTTACTTGATTCTCTAATTTGACTGCATATTTCTTCCACCTCTATTCTTCAGTAATGACACAACTTATTTATAGTTTACCAATCTAATTTTAAGCCTAGAACTAATATAACACGTTAAAAGGAGAATTTAACTAGGTCTAGTCTAGTGTTCAATGCACACAACTACCCACCACCAACTCTAAACAGCAACACAGCTTGCTGCTTTACATCCCAGTTCCACAACGTCTCACATATACGCTGTTTTCTATATCACTTTACAATAATATGCAGTATCCTCATTTCTCCCTCCCACCACCACCACCACCACCTGTTGCTTTCCTAGCAGCAGGATTAAGAATGCCTCAAAACTTGTTAAGGGGAGAGCAAGATACTGGCAGTTATTGTTCACTTTGGTGCAAAGCAGTAGTTCAGGAAAAGACTTCAGGTTTTACTTAGTGAATATGAGGGGTCAGGAAGAAGACTGAAATACAGAACCTCAAAAGTAGTAATCACTGGTTTACTCCCAGGGCCAGGCACATATGAGGGAACGAATAAAAGGATAAAAGGAGATAAATCAATGGCTGAAGTGATAGCGTAATGTTCAGGGATTCAGATTCTTGGATCATTGGTATCTCTGCTGGGGCAGAAAAGAGCTGTTCAAAAAAGGATGGATTTCACTTGTACTGGAAAGGGGTCAATATCCTAGTGGGAAGATTTGCTAATTCTATTAAGGGAGACTGTAAACTATCAGAGACGGGGCGGTGGAGAGATCCGAAATAGCATCAAAATAGAAAAATAGAGCAGGACAGTTTTGAATCTGAAAAGAACAACTTAATTAGAAGACAGATTTGACCAAGTCAGAGCATGAAGTAACTCTGAAGAATTAAATCACATTTATTCAAAAGCAAGCGGCCTTATAGGTAAGGATGAACAACTCCGTGCATGTTCAGGAAAATAGGATTGGGATGTCATAGCCACTGTAGAAACTTGGCTGAGAGGTGGGCAGGACTGGCGGCTCAATGTTCCAGGTTTCAGATGTTACAGGAAGGATAGAAACTGACTCAAAAGAGGGGAGAGGCATTTTTGATTAAGGAAAGCATTACTGCTTTAACTAGAGAAGATATTTCTGAAAAATCGTGAAAATATATGGGGTGAAATTAGAAATAATAAAAAAGGAATGATGACTTGATGGGATTGTACTATGGACCGCCCAATTGTCAGAGGAAAACTGAGGAACAAGTATGTAAAGAGATCTCATATACATAATAATAAAAGGTTGTAAAAATGGATGATTTTATTTTTCCAAAAATTGACTGAAACTACAATAGTGTTAATGGTTTTCATGGCGAAGAATTTGTTCAATTTTCAAGAAAATTTTCTTCATCAATATGTAAATGTTTCTATTAGAGAAGGGGCAAACCTTGACCTTCTTTTGGGTAACAAGACAGGGCAAGTGACTGAAGTGATAGTGGAGGTTTTTTTTTTAAAAACAATTATGGAAAAGGATAAACCTTCCACAAAAGTTCAAATTTTTAACTGGAGTAAGGCAAATTTTAATGGCATGAGACTGGAATGTTCAAAAATTGATTAGACTAGACTCCTTGCAGGTAAAGGGATGTCTGATAAGTGGGAGGCTTTTAAAACTGTGATAACAACTGTTCAGGGTTATTATGTTCCTGTTAGAATGAAAGGCAAGGCTGGTAGGATTAGAGAACAATGGATGAATAATGATATTGAGGTTCTAGTCAAGAATGGAAAAGAATCACTATTAGATATAAACAACTGGGCTCAAATGCATCTCTTGAACAGTATAAAGAATGTAAGGGGATTCTTAATAGGGAGATTAGGAAGCCAAGGAGAGGATACAAGATTGTATTATCCTTAACCTTATTTTCTAAGACTAAGAGATTCTACAAGTACATTAGGAGCAAGATAGCAACGAGTGAGAGATTAGGGCCCCTTAAAGATCAATGAGGCCATCTTTGCATTGAACTTAGGGAGACAGGAGAGACATTAAAATATTTTGCATCAGTTTTTAATGTGGAGAAAGAAATGGAGGCTAGAAAACTCGGGGAAATAAATACTGATGCTTTGAAAACAGTTTACAATTCAGAAGTAGTAGTTCTGGAGGTCATAGAAAATATCAAGGCTGATAAATCTCCAGGAGCTGATCTGGTGTATCCCAGGACTTTATGAGAAATTAGGGAAGAAACTGCAGGGCCCCATGCAGAAGTATCTGTATCATCTATAAATACCGATGAGGTGCTGAATGACTGGAGAGCGGCTAATGTCGTGCCTTTGTTTAAGGAGGTGGTAAGTTGTTGGGAGTGATTCTGAAAGACAGGATTTATATGCATTTGGAGGGTCAAGGAACAATTGGGGATAGTCAGCATGGTTTTGTGCAGTAGAAGTCGTGTCTCACAAACTTGATTCAGTTTTTTGTGGAAGTAACCAAGAAGATTGATGAGGGTAGAGCGGTAGACATTGTTTATTTGTGTTTTAGTAAAGCCTTTGACAAGGTTCAGCATGATAGACTAATTAGGAAAGTTAGATCACATGGGATTCAGGTGAGCTTGCCAGTTAGAACACAGAACAGAGAACAGTACAGCACGGTACAGGCCCTTTGGCCCACAATGTTGTGCCGACCTCTTATCCTACTAAGACCAATCTACTCTGCATACCCTACAAAAACACAAAATTGGCTTAACAGAATGAAATAGTGTGAAGGTGGAGGTTTGCTTTTCAGACTGGAGACCTGTGACCAGCGAGTTCCAGGGATTGCTGCTGGGTTCACGTTCGTCATTTATATAAATGATTCAGATGAGAATATAGAAAGCATGGTGACTAAGTTTACAGATAACATTTGGGTTGGTATAACGGAGTGTGAAGAAGGCTAAGATTGCAAAGAGGTCTTGATCAGTTGGGTCAATGATCTGAAGAGTGGCAGATGGAGTTTAAGACCATAAGACACAGGAGCAGAAGTTCAGCCATTCAGCCCATTGAGTCTGCTCCGCCATGCAATCATGGCTGATAAGTTTCTCAACCCCATTCTTCCAAATCTCTTTGCACTTCAGAGCTCTACACAAGTGAACCATGTATTTCAGGAGGTGTAATTTTCAAAGGAATGCAGGTCCTTATGCCTGAAATTCTTCACCAGGACACACTGTCACAATTGAACCAAGGTATATAGGCAGAGAGTGCTTGACGAGAGAAATGATTGTCCAGGGATCAGAACCCACCACCAGTAGGATATGTTGGAATGGTAGTGGCTCTAATAGGTTTTTACTGAAAACCATGGAAACCTCATGAGATTCTGTTGCACCTTTTGCTCCAAGGTTGCAGTATGTGTGTTTGTTCAGTCAGTGGTAATGAATTTTTCCTAGTCTTTGATTACTTTTTCAAGTTTCTAATCCTCGGACAATTGAATGATTCCTCGAATGTGTCCATGGCAGATGCAATGAACATAAATATTCAGTTTATATGGTATATCTGATGAGATTGTATCAGAACACTGGCATATCCTTCAGGGACATTTGTTAAGTGGGGCATCAATTATGTGACAGCCTTGCCGTACTATCCTCGAACTAACTGTCTTGCCAAGTGCATGTTCTGTCCTATTTAAGGCATTCATCATGAAGTACAGAAAAACAAATCAAGATCTCTGCTGTGTTAAACATACGGGAGTCTGACAATTATTGTAGGTATCAGACCAACCTCCCACACTAACTTTCAATAGTGCCTTCAAATGTAGATTATTTGCTATTCCTTCCTTGAGACCATTGTATTCATGTTGACCAAAAAACTCATCAGGTTGACTTTGGAGCACATGAACATAGATATCCAGTGTCTTACTTTAAGTCTCGCAAAATATTCATAGAATTCATAGAATCCCTACAGTGTGGAAACAGGCCCTTTGGCCCAAGAAGTCCACACCGAACCTCAGAACATCCCACCCATTCCCCTATAACCCACCTAATCTACACATCCCTGAACACTATGGGCAATTTAGCATGGCCAATCCACCTAACCTGCGCATCTTTGGACCGTGGGAGGGAACCAGAACACCCGGAGGAAACCCACACAGACATGGAGAGAATGTGCAAACTCCACACAGTCACCAGAGGGTGGAATCAAACCCGGGTCCCCTGGTGAGGCAGCAGTGCTAACCACTGAGCCACCGTGCATTCCCTTTCTCCACTTTTAAAATATCTGCACGTTTTTTCTGAATTTGGTGATCTGATCAACGTGTCTGAAGTAATCATTTTGCTACCCAGTTTCTAACAAACCTCGAAGTTACACCTTGTATTTTTGTTAAAAGTCACTGCAATCTGGGTGGTGTATCCACCAGAGGCTTAATGCCAAGTCGTTTGTATGGGATTGTGGTTAGCTTCCATGTTGACTTGTTTTTCAAAGAGGTACACAAGAAACAGTGGTGCACAGTATTAGAGTAAATATCTCACATTGAGCCTTCAAACAACTGGATTCCACTGGAGATAGATTTTTGAAGTTAAATGCAATTGGTTTTTCATCTTGCATAACAGATGCACCTAAACATTTTTTTTGAGATGTGGCAACCTGCATTGAATCATAGAATCCCTAGTGTGGAAGCATGCCATTCAGCCCTTCAAGTCACACCAACCCTCCAAACAGTATCCCATCAAGACCCATCTGCCTATCCTATCCGTGTAACCCTACATTTCCCATAGCTAATCCAACTAGTCTGCACATCCCTGGACACTATGGGCAATTTACCATGGCCAATCTAACTAACCTGCACATTTCTCGACCGTGGGAGGAAACTGGAGCAAACCAACACAACAAGGAAAATGTACAAACTTCAGACAGACTGTCACCGGAGGATGGAATCAAACCCAGGTCCCTGGTGCTGTGAGGCAGCAGTGCTAATCAGAGCCATCGTGCTGCCCACGGGGCATAACATGGTAGAATATATCTCTTCTGACAACGCATGCTTATGCGATTCAATTACATGTTGTTGGCCCTCTTACTAGATATTTGGAAGACCCTTGCTTAACAGTTCTCAGTGCTGATGCTTGAACACTTGGAAATGTATGAAATTATATACTCTAAAGAATCGCAAAGTCGCCTGTCTTAGGAAGTAGGCAATTTTGTAAATCCTTTGCAAAAGTAGAGCCTGAAAAATTAATTTGACCCAAATGCACATGCAGCTGTTGAAGACTAGTCCTTCATCAAGTACCTTAGTGTGTATACATTTTGGTCGTGCTCTTTGGTTTTACTCACCACAAAATTAATAGCAACATATGCATTCAGGAACATTTCCTACAATTCTGACCATCCACTGACGAATGGATAACTTCTAGAAGCAGGATCTTCTGAATGGTTTCCTGAAATTAGTGATCACATGAGCTCCATCTGACAAATGAACCAGTGTCTGGCGTTAGCAAAAAACAACTACTTTTGCTCCTCTGAATTTGGCATTCAATCCCTCTAATGTCAGGGTGATATGTGGGTCTCTTTTACAGTGATAGAAGTTTAGCCTGCAAGCATGTTTGGACTGTGCAATCTTATTTCAATACACATGATCATCCCGTAAGTGTTGGTATGCTGATGCACACAACAGATCACTTTGCACTCTGCATTATACAACTCACTTAAGGTTTTCATGCATGTGCATGCTGCACTCTCTCACAGGAAACTTCAAATTAGATAATATCTTCTCAGAGATGTCAGACAACATCATACTGTAATGTCCTGGCCAAATCTGTATGCCTACTTGTTGTAGGTCACAGGCTAAACAAAGCAATTATTTTGGGCCTCTTCTGCTGAGATTGTTACCATTACGTGAGATTACTAATACACCAATGTTGAGTTCCAACAGGCCTGTAACCCTACAACTGGTCTGTTTGTGTCCACTAGGTAGAATACTTGTGGTTTCCATTCAGACTAACTGCAGTAGCATTTCAATGTCAATGGATCGGTGCAGCAACGAGTAGTCATACAAAGTCAATTTGACACTTGATAAACCATACATTTTCTTCAAGATTCTGAAGTAAAAACAAAGAATGCTGGAGAAACTCAGCAGGTCTGGCATCATCTGTGGAGAGAAAGCAGAGTTAAATGTTTCGGGCCCACTGACCCTTCAACCTGGAGTCTCACCAGACCCGAAATGTTAACTCTGTTTTCCCTCCATAGATGCTGACAGACGTGCTGAGTTTGTCCAGCAATCTTTGTTTCTGTTTCACATTTCTAGAATCTGTAGTTTGCCGTTTTATTCCTTCAGGATTCTGACTGGTTCAATGTTCATCCTCTCCGTTTCGTCTTTG
>NC_063349.1:473531-516467 GCF_021869965.1 Rhincodon typus
GGGGTTGATCTATGTGGGATGTTCTTCAGAGGTCGGTGTGGACTCAATGAGCCAATTGGCCTGCTTCCACACTGTAGGGATTCTAAGATTCTCCTCAACTCAGCTCAGTTGCTAGCTTCTTGTATTCATGGACAAGGACTCAAATCCCTTTCTCTGTAGTTTTTTTTGCAGTCTTTCTGCATTTAAATAATATTTAGCTCTTCTATTCTTCCAGCCAAAGTGCGTTACCTCACATTTCCCCACACGTTTTTTGTCCACTAAATCTGTCTAGATCTCTTTGCAGATTCTTGTCACCCTCACCACTTGCCTTCCCATCTTCTTCCGTAATTCCTTTTTATATATTTAAAGCCGCTCTTGCGGTCCGCCTTGACATTATTTGCAAGTTCACCTTCAAAGTTCATTTTCTCCATAAGCTTTTTGGTTGTCTATTGTTGGTTTTTAAAAACCCAATCCTCTAGTTTGCAAGTAACCTTTGCCACATTGAATGTTTTTTTCTCTCAATTGTAAGCCATCCTCAACTTCCCTGGTTAACCATGATTAGCTTATCCCTTTACATTCCTTCATCTCTAAAGATAGATCTTTCCTGCGAGCCATGAACTATTTCTTTAAAAGTCTATGATTGTTCCTCTACCATCTTTGCTGCTGAACACCTTGCACACAGCCCACTCCAGCCAGCTCTATGCTCATTCCTGTAATTATCCTCAGTAAAATTTGATGGAATTCTTTCTGACCCAATCAAAATTGAATTCCAAGTTCCAGCATGTTGTTGGCACTGTTTCAGAAAAGATCTGACATCATTTATCAAGCTCACCTCATTAAATTGCCAATCACCACCAGGTCCAAATTAGCCTGATTAGATCCACAACTTCACCACTCTAAGAAACCATACCAAATACACTCCATGAATTCAGCCTCATGGTTTTCCTTCCTAACCGGACTATCCCGATCTACATGAAGATTAAAGTCACCCATGATTTTGCTTTTGCTGCTTTTGCTTCATACCCTCATTATATCCTAATTTGTTCTTTGCCTAAACATCTAACTATTGTCAAGGGCTCTACAGACTACTCTAACCAGTGCCTTTTTCATCTTTTATTTCTTAACTCAACCCATATGGATTATATGTACTGATTCAAAATAATTTCTTGCCATTGTATTTATTCCATCCCAAAATAACAAAGCTATCCTCTACTTCCTTTCCTTTCAAAAAAGGAACATATCCCTGGATATCTAGTTCCCAGCTTTTATCCCCTGGGAACCATGTCTCTGTAATGACTACAGGACAATATACATTAACTTGTATTTGGGCAGTTAATTCATCTATTTAATTCTACACACAATGCACAGTCAAATCAAGGGAGTCATTAATTTTGCCTTTTTAACCATTATTTCCCCTTGGTCCCTATTTACTACAGTTTTTCTATATTTGTATACTCTGCTCCTTCCTATACCACTCTGGGTGTTGTTATCAAAACAGGTGCCCTGTAATTCTGCCATATCCTCCTGCTTTAAGTCTATATTTCTCCTCTCCTAAACCCTCCTCTAGCTCACAGCGCTCTCTACAGCCCTAGTTACTGAGTCACCAGGACACTGGGCGCAGCACATCTCAAAAGAAGCGCATCCTGCCAAAACAGTTCCCTTCTACTCCTGTCCTGGTAAGAGTGCCCCATGAACTTGTTGCAGTCCCCACTCCCGTCCACACAACTTTCAAGAACCTCATGACTGTTGGACGACTGAAGGGGTGTAGGCTCCTCAACTGTAAGCCCCCTCCTGCCTCACCTGCAATCACACCATCCTCTTCCTACTCACCAACAAATTTTAAAAGTAGCTACATCGGAAGGGTGTGACCACTCTCTGGATCCAAGTGTCCAGGTAATTTTTGCCTTCCCTGATGTGTCGCAATACCTGCAGGTCAGATTCCAGCTCCTCAACTCAGATCCAAAGTTCCTTGAGCAGCAAACACACTACAGATGCGTTCGCTTGGGATCACATTGATCCAGCAGCTCCCACATGTAGCAACAACACATTACCACATGATTTAACTTATAAATTAATTACTTGAGATTGCCTGGCCTTTACACTTCATTGTACTGGTATATTGTTTTAATTAACTAAAAGAGGAAAAAAAAATCAGCAGTATCAATCTAATACTTAAATATCTATACTTAAGTAGGAACACCACACTGGAGACCTAAAACGCAAACCAAAGACCCAACTGTTACTTTAAAGACCAGTAATATTCAGCAATACCACTTATCAGCTAGCTTCTTTCCTTGCATTCATGTCATACCGTGGTTCATGTGGTCACTCACTTCTCAGTGCAGGTTAGCCTCACCATCCATGCCTTTTATCCTCTCCCACTCACCTTTTACTCTGGAAAAGTTTACTTCTTGCAGCAAACCCTAGTTAAAGCACCTCTGCCCCATTTCACACCGAATTTCCACTTTGAAACAATAGTAGTCAGTCAGTAATTCACTCGACCTTTGTCTCACTTGCCCAAGGTCTCACACTGCTGCAGTCCTACACTAACTGTGCTCCTTACAACAACAATGGGTGCAGGGACCACACATCCCACTTGGCTTCTGTGCAGAAACTGGCAAAAGCACCCAAATTCATGCAGGGGTCATCATTCAGCCGCAATGGCTTCATATTTTCTGCCATCTTTTAGCAGTGTCAACTGAGTCAACATTATGGCCATTCTTTGGCTGAAGCTCAGATCTTTGCCATTCATCCCAGTCTGTGTATATTTTATCTTCCTCATGGAAACTAACCTGAGGACGAAACAGCAAACCTGCCAGCTTGAAACTGCAAGTGTAAATTTGACCAATTTGTTCCTCCTACTTAACACCCAATTGCTCAGCTATCCCACAAACAAGGAACTCAGTTTTTTTTCTTGCGAAGAGGGCTTTGCACGCATATACAGTATCTGCAGACAGCCCACACTGCACCAAACACTTGTTTATGGTTCCTCATGTGGTCTTCAAAATGTACTACAACCATGTGTTCCTGAGTTCTTTTTTGCAAATTTACCAGTCTCTCAAACAAGTGGGTTCGCTTTATTTGAAAGACGAAAACTCAAATACACATTACAATAGAATTCGATAAACAGCTATAACTCCCTGGGGATTCTACATCCACAGCCAACACTACAGCAACACAGCCTGCTGGAACATCCTCATTCAGCAACGATACATGCATGTCATTTGCATAATCTTAATGTGACATTGCCATCTTTTCATCATTCGGTCGTTTGTGGATTACGCCAATTCTACTTTTATTATGCTGACAGCTCTGTCCTTTTTTCCTACTGCTATTTTATTCTTGAAAAGTATAGCGACTGCACTATTTTTTGCCGATATCTATCTATTCTAAGTATACTATAGTTTGCAATGTTGAATTCCTAATTTTTCTGCACTCTTGTCTCAGTAATCTATATTATGCCTAGTTCTTCCCAACGCTCAATTGCCTCCCTGTTTTATAAGGGATGCTGTGAGCATTGCTGTACAGACAGTGTAACTAATTCTTAAGAGTTCTTGTCACTTTATTTAATTTGTTGAAGCGTACTGATTATTTCTAAGTATAAAAATTTTACCCTGTTAAACTATAAACTTAATACAATATTCATTTTTCAGTTCTAATTTAAACTACTGCTGTGGTTTAAAACAGAAATACATTAAAACTCACCAATGAATCACTCACCTGCTCACCTAATCAATACATCAGCTATCAACGTCTCCTGCTCCCCCCTCAGACCTTTCCTTCTTTTAAAAAAGAAGAAACAGCACCTCTTCCTTTACTGCACCAAATTACCCCATTCACCAAATGTGCAAGTTAAGTGTTTTGCATCTGTGTTCAACTGGATTCTGTACATTAAAAAAAACTTGTTAAAGATTTATAAAAAGAAAGAAAGTAGCTAGTTTTGGTGAAAATGGCTGGCATGGCTGTCAACGTTCAGAATAAAATCAGAATAAATCCACTAAGCACTTCTGTTCTAAACTCCGTGATCTGGCAAATGGAGTACAATCTGGCAAAGTGGAAAAATGTCCATTTAGCAGAAAGACTAGGAAAGCATATTATATCAGATTTAGAACCTGCAGATCTGAGATGCAACAACATCTGGATGCCCTGGTGCTCGAATTATAGGCTAGTATACAGGTACAGCAAGTAATCAGGAAAGCTAAAAGAATGCACTGTTTTGTCAGCAAAATTGAATTCAAGTGTAGAGAGGTTATACTTCAGTTATATAGGGCATTAGTGAGACTGCCTCTGGGGCACTGCATACAGTACTGGTCACCGTACTCGTGAATTGATATTAATGCTCTGGATGCAGTTGAGAAGGTTTCCTAGACAATGCCCAGAATGAGTTGATTGCCTGACGAGGAAAGCCCCGACAGACTAGATCTATATCCTTTAGTATAGAAGAGTCAGAGGTTACTTAATTGAAACATACAAGACCTTGTGGGGACTGTTGACCAGGTGAATGTTGAAAGGACGCTTCCTCTTGTGGGAGAATTTAAAAGTTATGGTTTAAAAATAAGTTGTTGCCAATTTAGAAGAAAAAGAGGAGGTGAGGAAACATGCTTTATCAGAGGGTTGCCTTTGAGTACCTGCCTACGGAACTGGATCATCCCCAATGGACTACAGTCTACATTTAAGCCTTTTCAATTTGGCCCCAACTGGGACGACCGCTACATTCAGAACATTGATATCCTTCAGAAGCGTTTCTCCCTGCGACTCCTGAAACACACACGCAGCAATGCGCCGGCATCTCCTGATACTACAATTAAGCCTACCCCAGCTCAGAGCCTCCCTCTCCCAGACCTGCCAAGGACCTCTCCTGTTTTTTTATTCTTTGCGGGATCCACAACCTGAACTCACAATTCTACTTGGTTTTATTGGACACTAAAAACCGAAAGTACATTAAAAACTTACTCGTGCCTGCCACCTTACCCAGGACCTTCCCCACCATGTACCCACTGCCATTGGCCATGTGGCCACCTTCACAGCACCCATGGATTACGTCACATCCGCCAGTGCCCGGTATGCCACTTCTGGTACAGCAAACACCATCGACACCGCTGCTGATGCCACCGTCGCCTCCGTTTCAGAGACCGACACCACAGACCTAGAGGACGCCGCTGCCACCAACATCCAGGATTTACTGGCCTACGCCACTCCGCCCGACACCAACCCACCCACCACCTCCACAGCCAGCAGCTCCAGAGGAGACAGTAGCACCCAGCCTTGCCGGGTCTTCACCATCCCCCCCAGACCTCCCTTTTACTGAGGACGAACGGTCAGTCCTCAGTAAAAGGACTCACCTTTATCCCCCCCAAACATCAACGAAGACAATTCATGCTTGAATGTTGAACAGTTTTTTCACCATCTTCGCCTCCACGCTTACTTCTTTAATAGTGAGCCTAACCCTCCCTTCTACTGACCCCTTCTCCTGCCTCCAACACACCCCCTCCTCCTGGAGGCCACCCCAAGGCCTCCTACCCTCCCTCAACCTATTCATCTCCAACTGCCGTCGCGATATCAATCGTCTCAACCTCTACAACCTTCTCACCCACTCCAACCTCTCCTCCACAGAACGTGCAGCCCTCCGCTCCAATCCCAAACTCACCATAAAACCCGCAGACAAGGAAGGAGCAGTTGTAGTACGGTGCACTAATCTCTACATCGCTGAGGCCAGACGCCAGCTCTCTGACACCTCCTCCCACCGCCCCCTTGATCATGACCCCACGCCCGACCACCAAAACATCATCTCCCAAGCCATCCACAACTTCTTCACTTCAGGTGACCTCCCATCCACAGCCTCCAACCTAATCGTTCCCCAACCCCGCACCGCCCGTTTCTATCTCCTTCCCAAAATCCACAAACCTGACTGCCCTGGTCGACCCATTGTGTCCACCTGCTCCTGCCCCACTGAACTCATCTCCACCTATCTCGACTCCATTTTCTCCCCCTTGGTCCAGGGACTTCCCACCTATGTCCGTGACATCACCCACGCCCTCCACCTCCTCCAAAACTTCCAATTCCCTGGTCCCCAACACCTCATCTTTACCATGGACGTCCAGTCCCTATACACTTGCATTCCCCATGCAGCCCAACCAGACCCCTCCACTGACACCCTCATCCACTTAGCTGAACTCGTCCTCAGCCTTAACAACTTCTCCTTCAATTCCTCCCACTTCCTACAGACAAAGTGAGTGGCCATGCGTACCCGCCTGAGCCCAAGCTATGCTTGCCTCTTTATAGGATACATGGAACAATCCCTCTTCCAAATCTACACTAGCCCTATCCCCCACCTCTTCCTCCGTTACATCGATGACTGTATCGGTGCCGCCTCATGCTCCCACGAGGAGCTCGAGCAGTTCATCCACTTCACTATCACCTTCCACCCCAACCTTAAAGTTCACCTGGACCATCTGATACCTCTCTCTACTTCCTGGACCCCTCTGTCTCCATCTCTGGCATCCACCTGGAAACCGATATCCATTGCAAGCCTACCTGGAATACACCTCCTCTCACCCACCTTCCTGCAAAAAGGCCATCCCCATTCCCAAACTTTTCCGCCTCCGCCACATCTGCTCCCGAGATGAGGCATTCCACTCCCAGACATCCCAGACGTCCTCGTTTTTCAAGAACCGCAACTTCCCCTCCAGTGGTCGAAAACACCCTTAACCATGTCTCTCTCATTTCCCGCAACTCATCCCTCACACGCCCTACCCACAATAACCACCAAAACAGAATCCCCCTCGTCCTCGTCCTCATGTACCACACCACCAACCTCCGGATCCAACGCATCATCCTCCGACACTTCCACCATCTGCAATCTGACCCCACTACCAAAAAGACATTTTTCCCTCCCCACCCTTATCTGCTTCCCAGAGGGACCACTCTCTCTGTGACTTCCTTGTCCGCTCCATACTTCCCACCAGCCCCACCACCCCCGACACTTTTCCCTGGAACCACAGTAAATGCTACACCTGCCCCTACACCTCCCCCCTCACCCCCATCCCAGGCCCTAAGAAGACCTTCCACATCAAACAGATGTTCTCCTGCACATCTGCTAATGTGGTATACTGTATCCGCTGTTCCCGTTGTGGCCTACTCTACATTGGGGGAAACCAAGCGGAGGCTTGGGGACCGCTTTGTGGAACACCTACGCTCGGTTCGCAACAAAACAACTGCACCTCCCAGTCGCGAACCATTTCAACTCCCCCTCCCACTCCTTGGACAACATGTCCATCCTAGGCCTCCTGCATTGCCACAATGATACCACCCGAAGTATGCAGGAACAGCATCTCCTATTTTGCTTGGGAACCCTGCAGCCCAATGGTATCAATGTGGACTTCACAAGCTTCAAAATCTCCCCTCCCCTGACCGCATCCCAAAACCAGCCCAGCTCACCCCCACCTCCCTAACCATTCCTCCCACCTCAAGCCCCACACCCATCTCCTACCCACTCGCCTCATCCCACCTCCTTGACTTGCCCGTCCTCCCCGGACCGGCCTATCCCCTCCCTAACTCCCCACCTACATTCACTTTTACTGGCTCCAACCCCACCTCTTTGACCTATCCGTCTCCTCTCCACCTATCTTCTCCTTTATCCATCTTCTATCCACCTCCCCCTCGCTCCCTATTTAGTTCAGAATCCCCTTCCGCTCACCCATTTCTGAAGAAGGGTCTCAACCCGAAACGTCAGCTTTCCTGCTCCTCTGATGCTGCTTGGCCTGCTGTGTTCATCCAGCTCTACACCTTGTTATCTCTTATTATCAGAGGGTTGAATGTTTTTGGAATTGCCTTCCTAAAATGGCAGTAGATGTAGATTTAAAATCTTTTTTAAGACAGAGGTAGACAGATAGATAGGTGAAAGACTATTAGGGATATGCAGGAGTGTAGAGTTGAGGTTAAAATCAGGTCACCTATGATCTTATTAAATGGCCTAGCAGGCCCGAAGAGCTGAATTGCCCACTCTCGTTCTTTGTTCATACTAGATGCTATCTACCTAAAGAAAGCAGTCTGGCAAATTGGGATTGGACAAGTACGCTGCACAATAGTTTCTATTCAAAAAGAAGAAAAACACACACACCTCTGGTCAACTGCGTCATAATAAAAACACAGCTGTAGTTGCTACATGCTTACCTTAACCAATCGAGTTTGGCTGATAACACAAGGCAGGCTGTACAGCTGGTGCACAAATGCTTTCAACTCATGGACGCTCAGCTTTGTCCGAGTCTTTCCACCTTCTGATTTATTTCTAAAAGTCAACAAAATAAAAGGTAATGATCACAAGCATGTTTTCAAAGTGTTTGATTTATTTGAATTTGTTTGAGAAGTTTCAGCCTTTATCCATAAACAGCAAGCTCAAAGTTTAGTACATGGGTTTCTGGAGCACATTTCTTTGCATAGTCCAGTGTTTGTCTGCAGGCTACGCTCAAGAGAATGCTGTTGATACCTGGATGTAAGAAACAGGAGCACTAAAATTATTGGTCTTAACAAATGGACAGCTGCTACAAACGGACATTAAAATCTGGCCCACTTCTCAAGATGTAAATTCTCCAAAGTTTACTGAATACCACTCCTGATAGCTAGTGAATTTCTATTTATTCCCTGGATGTCTCCCTTTCCAAGATTCTTCCCCATCTCTCAGTAGTCACAGAGAATGGGCGCAGTGCATGTAAAAGGCACCGAACATACAGACCAAACTATTCCTGTACTAGCTGCAGTACTTATAGAATCCCTATAGTGCGAAAGCAGGCCCTTCGACCCAACAAGTCCACACCGACACGCCGAACGGCATCCCACCCAGACCAATTCCCCTACCCTTTCCCTGTAACCCTGCATTTCCTATGGCTTACATCTAATCTACAGATCCCTGAACACTATGGGCAATTTAGCATGGCCAATCCACCTAGCCTGCACATCTTTGGACTGTGGGAGGAAACCAGAGCACCCAGCAGAAACCCATTCAGACATGGGGAGAATATGCAAACTCACACACAGTTGCCAGAGGGTGGAATCGGGTCCCTGGCACTATGAGGCAGCAGTGCTAACCACTGAGCCACCATGTCGCCACCCCTGCCCCACCGTGCCTCTGAATCACAACCCCACTCCAGGGTTGGAGCACAAAAATCAAGGGAACACACCAACGAAGTACTGAAAGAGTGCTGTATAGTTAGAGGTGCTAGCTTGTGGATGAGAAATTAAACAGAGACTGCACCTGCCTGTTAAACTGGATGTAAAAAAAAATCTCTTAGCATTATTTCAAAGACGACTGGGGGGATTATATCCAAATATTTTGGCTGATATTTATCCCTCGCATAACATCACAAAAATGATTATGTGCTTATTACAATATTTATGGGAGATTGCCGAGTGCAAATCAAATACATGATTCCTACATTATAAAAGTGAAAGCACTTTAAAAGTACTTGTAAAAGGCTTTGAGTCATCTGGTGGTCATGAAAAGCACCAAACAAAATGCAAGTCTGTCTTTCTTTTTGAAGCAACTACTCCAATCCCCCAACATCAAGCAGCCAGTTACAATCAACATACCGGCAGTTAAGAATGAAACAGAAGCACAAATTTTGTTGGACATTTGGCTAATTCTCTCAATCTTGCCTTTTACTTAAAAAGGGGAATTCTTAAGGACTATCCATTTTCCTTCTCACTTTGCCAAATTCAAGGGCCAGAATCTGTTCACTCTTGAACTGTATTCAGCCAAAGATACATCTTATTCAAAACAGTTACTCTTCATGAAACTGAATCCCTCCAATCCTATCAGGGAGCAAAGAAATAGAAATTTCAATATTGGTTCATCTAGCTTCAAAACACCGACTAAGGACACTGTTGGAAAAGAAAATGTAATAAACTTAAAGACACCAAGAACAACATGCAGACATTGTATCCCTACAAAGTTCAGGAATGGAGAAACCTACTAGGGACCCAAAATCAATAGGCTATGGTAAGAAAGCACTAGAACTTCTGAAACAACTTGGCTCCTGTCCTCATACTTGGCTGACCCAGATCTTAAAACTCACGCTCCAAGTGGTGGCCATCAAATTAATCAGTCATTCCAAAGCTGGCAGCCAGCTATTGTCCGATTTCACTATTATGGAGTATTTTAAAAATTTTTGAGCATCATATTCTTACAAAATGCAGTATAGGATGTTCTGGCATTCACCATGTGTACCCATGCAGCACAATGGCCTGCTCCTAAAGCTGTCTAGAGGGTATCCAACTGGAGTTGGGACATTGTTGAAATACTCCTTGGTGGAGTCCATCTTTGGCAATGGATAAGTACATGAAGTATACCAGCTAGTGGACTACCACAAAAAACTCAGTGTTCATCCTAAAGCTGTTTAGCTTGGAGTCACAGATGTCTACAGCATGGAAACAATCCTTCAGCCCAACTTGTCCATGCTGCCCAGTTTTCAAAATTAAACTGCATTTGCCTGTGTTTGGTCCATATCCTTCCATACCTATCCATCCATGTACCTTTCCAAACGTTTTTTAAAAACGACAAAATTGTACTTGCTTTCACCACGACCTCTGGCAGCCTGCTCCACACGCTCACCACCTTCTGTGGAAAAAATTGTACTTGTCTCCTCTCACCTTAAAATATACTGAAATGACCTACCAAAAACCACGTCCTCTAAAGTTCATCCATGCTACCCATCCCCATCCTTCTGCACCCTAGACGAGACGTTTAACAAAAGGCATTACAAAGCTGATGGACTACTGCTGCACATGGTGTCTCAAATAGAATCCCTCTAAACCCACAGCCATAATGCCAGTGCTAAAAAAGAACAGCATATGTACAGAGACAGCCACAACTAAAGCATGAATTCAACCCAACATAATTAGACTGACTCCAGACAGGACCCTGCCCTTTTGAAATTGCTGAAAAAAAAGGAAGCGTCATAAGTCAAAACCAGAAACAGCCTGCTAACTAAAATGACTGGATTTACCTAGGCCACTATACTGCCTGGGTTTCAACACTTGCCTGATCATATTCTGCAGCAAAAAAAAAAAAAGTGGCAAAGGTTATCTTACACACAAATCTTGTTGACACATAAATGAATGCAACAGTGTGCATCATGATTGAAACCCTTTACTGTACCTTGCTCATGGTAAGTCACACTCCCACACATCTGCCCACTGATTAAAACCCCTCAAATTGGTTGAAACCATCCCACTCCACAATAACATGTTGAGTTCACCTACACTCCTCCTTCCATCTCACACCCCGTATAGAGTAACCTCCTTAAGCTTTTATGGTCTACTTTTGGGTTGAGGAATTGGAAACACCATAAGTCACTAACAAGTTCCTTGCAACAACCCCATCTGTTGAATGGCAGGCTTTGAAACAGCATGGCTAGAGTGGCCTTTGCTAAACAGGTTGAGGACAAGCAAGGGCCCTTGCACAGGCAATATTCACTATTGGGGGCCTCAGCATAAACCAGTTGTGCATTTGTATAGCGATACAAACAATGCTACATACAATAAAAGCAAATCTTCTTGACAAACTAATAATCTTCAGCTCAGCAAATTAAGAGATTGTTTGGTTTTGGGGATCCAAGTTCACTAAAAATTGGAGGAACACATCATCAGATAACCCTAGATGGATAAGCAAAATGTCAGATATCTCAAGTGAGTAACAAAAGGGTTAAGATATCCAGTCCTTGAAGAAATACTGCCTTCATCCATTAGACATTGACTGCTTTGTCATCTTCCAAAGCACAGGTTGTCGTAATTTGCTTTATGGCCTACCTATAGAGACAGGGTGCTTAAATAATTTGTGCTGTGAACCAGCACCAAATCAAAACTTATTCTTTCATGAGACGAATGACAGTGAGAGGCACAGGAAGTGAAGTGCAAAAGAGACATGGGAAGAGAAAGAGAAGTGGGTAGAGGGGAGCGAGGATGCAAGGGAATAATGTGACCAAGAGGACAAAACACAGCAAGAAAATAGAGTAATTTTGAAAAAACAGCATTAGTTTTTCACTGCAGAGCACGAGTCTCCATTCTCCCTGATATCCCACTGCTTACCTGCTGCGCTGCTTCCTGCTGACAAGCAGCTGGGCAATAGAAGCACAAGTCTCTGCCTCTTTCACAGCTGCTCGCAGTTGCCGCAACAGATCATTTTCAGGAAATTTCTTCTCTTCTGCATCTTCCAGGAGTATTTTCAGCTGGCAGAGATCTGATCGAAAGGGAGGATAGCAATAAAGCTCTGCGTCACATCTATACTCACCAAATCAATAACTTGCAAATAAGCAAGGCAAAACAGCTTTAAGTGAGCTGAAAGAAGAGAATCAAATTTATTTCCTCTGATGGCAATGAAATAACTGCAATAGCTATTCTGTAATTAGGCGTGGGGATGAGATTTAACTTGTATTTAGACCTACAACCTCTCTCTCAATGTTGGCAAAACAACTGATCATTGACTTCAGAAAGAAAGGGGAACACATCCCGATCCACATCAACCGAGTGGAAGTTGACTGCCTCAAGTTCCTAGGAGTGACTATAACTGACAATCTGTCCTGGACATCCCACATAAATGCGACGCTCAAAGCGGCACAACAACACCTCTTCTTCCTCAGGCAGCTTAGGAAATTTGGCCTGTCGATAAAGGACCCTCACCAACTTTTACAGATGAATCACAGAAAGCATACAATCTGGGTAAATAACTGTTGCTCAGAACCATAAGAAACTACAGAAGGTGGTGTGCACAGCCCAGACCATCACGGAAGCCAACCCTCTATTCATGGACTCCACTTACACTTCTTGCTGCCACGGAAAGGCTGCCAACATCAAAGATTCCTCCCCACCCTAGTAATTGTCTCCTACAACCTCTTCCGTCAGAAAGATACAGAAGCTTGAACGCACGCACCAACAGGTTCAAGAACTTCTTCTCTACTCTTATTAGGCTGATGAATGGACTCCCTAACTTCAAATAACGTTAGAAGTCACACAACTCCAGGTTATAGCCAACAGTTTTATCTGGCATCACAGGCTTCGGAGCACTGCTACTTCGTCAGGTGAAGGGATGAGAAGCACACAGGCACAGAATTTATAGGCAGAGAGATCAAAAGATCTTACAAATGGTGTGAGCAGAGTATCATCAGACTGAATGATAAGTCTCTGCAGGTGATCAAGTATCAGACAGTGCGAGTAAAGCATCAACAGCTGAATAGCAAGTGAAGGGATAACCTATGATCCAATTAATTGAGACAGAGATAATCACAACAAATTTTTCAAGGTGTTGAGATGACATGTTCAAGAAGCTATACACCATCTGATTTTCAATTTGTTGTGATTATCTCTGTCCCAATTAATTGGATCAGAGATCAGCCCTTCACTTGCTATTCAGCTGTTGACACTTTAATCACCTGCAGAGACTGGTCATTTAGCCTGTCGATACTCTGCTCACACCATTTGAGAGATCTTTTGATCTCTCGCCTATAAATTCTGTGCCTGTGCTTCCCTCCACTTCACTTGAAGGAGCAGTGTTGCGAAAGCTTGTGATTTCAAATAAACCTGTTGGGCTATAAATCTGGTGTCATCTGATTTCTGACCTTGTCCACCCAGTCCAACACCAGCACCTCCACTTCAAATAATGTTTATCTTGCCTTGCGCACCTCCTGTGTAGTGTAACCTGTATGCCTCATTGTCTAAGCACCCTATGATCTGTATGTCCTTCATTACTGTAATCTGCCTGTACTGCTCAAAAACAAAGCTTTTCACTGTACTTGGGTGTACGTGACAACAATAAATCAAATCAATTAATCAATAGAAGAATGAGAGATCTAATTGAAGTGTACAAGATTCTAAAGTAGATGTAGAAACAGTGTTTCCTTATATGGGATAATCTGGAATGAGAGGTTGTAGTTTTAGGATGAGGGATAGCAGGCCCACAACAAAAATAAGGAGAAATTATTTCTGTCAAAAGGTTCATGATTCTGTGAAATTTACTAACCCAGAGTATGGCAAATACTGGTACATGAGTAAATTTGAAGAGATAGACAGATTTTTACTTAGTAACAGGATGAAGGGTTATGGAGAGCAGGCAGGATAGTGAAGTTGAGGCCAAGATGAGATCAGCCATGATATCAAATAGCGAGCAAGCTTGTAGGGGCTGAATTGCCTACTCCAGCTCCGAGTTCTTACAGCACAACTGTTTAGAATGCAAAAGGTGTGATTTGTTTTGCTTGTATTGAATGGTGTTTTAGACAGGCAACACAACTGATTACCTAGGCATGTGTAAATTCTGAGAAACAAGCGCTCTCCCTAAACTGGAATCAAGTGTTGAAAGGGGTTCTGATATGTTGGTTGTGGAATTCCTAGGCCTTCTACATCACTTGCCACTTATTTTCAAGTAGGCTGCACGCTGCTCCTGGCAAGCCCTATGCACTCTTCATTATACCAGGATTGATCCCTGGTTTACGTTAACAGGTCTTTCTATCTTCTCGTTATCGTCTTGCAAGAGTACAGCACCGACACCCACATCACTTGCATCAATAGCCACTTTGAATGGTTTTTCATAATTAGGCATGGCTAACACTGGGGCAGTGGATCACACCATGGCTAACACTGGGGCAGTGGGTAGTCTTCAAAATGCAACTGACACATTTTTCATACCAAAAGGCATGACTTTAAACTGCTATAGTCCATTCGGCATCACGAAAGCAGAAATTTCCTTTGTTCCTTGAGATAAAAAAGGTACCTGCCAGTATCCTCTGAATAAGTCCAACTTTGAAATACAAGTTGCTTGCTCCACCTTCTTACTACAGTCTTCCAAGCATGGAATAGGATAAATCGTTACTCTTTACTTAGAGAGTAGTAAGGGCGTGCAATGCCCTACCTGCAACAGTAGTAGACTCGCCAACTTTAAGGGCGTTTAAATGGTCATTGGATAAACACATGGATGATAATGGAATAGTATAGGTTAGATGGGCTTCAGATTGGTTTCACAGGTCGGCGCAACATCGAGGGCCAAAGGGCCTGTACTGCGCTGTAATGTTCTATGTTCTATGAATCAGATTATGTAACTTGCACTGACAATAATCTACACCATCATTGGGTACCATATGGTTTTGGTACCATTACTATAGGTGAGCCCCATTCACTGCAAGTCACTTTGATTATATTGTCTTTGAGCATGTGTTCAATCTCTTTGTACCTGTGCCAACTTAAATTAAGTCAGTAAGGATATTGCTGAATTGGAACAGCATTTCCTATATCTGCATCATAATCAAATTAGTACTTCCCAGTTTATTCTCTCATCTCTCATGTTTGTGATAACTCTTTCAGGTCATTTGGTTTTCCTCTGGAAGGTAACTCAATAATTTAACCTAATGTTTGAGAACTTCCTCATTGTTCAATAAATTGAACAATGTCCAATTCATTATCAGGTGAACTTAGTTCTTCACTGCGCTGTAACCAGTAACACATTCACCTTTTGTTTCCCTTCCCAATCCAAAAAACCTTTTGAAAATGTTCACATGACAGATATTTTTCTATCCGGCATTCTTATCAAATAATTCACCTCACTCAATTTCCTTTTGATTTGATTAGGCCTGCTAAAACTTGCCTTTAAAGGTTCACCTAACACAGAGTAGCACTCTACTAGCAAAATTACGAATTTTTGATCTTTTGTCTGCTTCCTGTTTAATCACATGCTGTGCTACTTTCAAATGCCAACTAGCCAACTCACACGCTCTATTTAATCTTTTCCTAAAATTTGACACAGTCCAAAACCATCGCAGACTCTGATTTTCTCCTTAATTAATTTCAGTCATCCTCTCACCTTGTGCCCAAAAACTACTTCAAACAGACTGAATTTGGTAGATTCATTAGGTGCAACCCTAATTGCAAAAACTACAAATGGAATTCCTTTATCCCAATGCTCCGAATAGTCTTGACTATAAGCCCTCAACATAGACTTTAAAGTTTGATACCACCATTCTAATGTTCCCTGCAATTTTGGATGGTATGCAGTGGATATGAATCGTTTTATTCCTAAGCTACCCATAACTTCCTTGAACAACATGGATGTAAAATTTGGTCTTTCATCCGATTGTATTTCTGTAGGTAGTCTGTATGGACAGGAAATAAAAATTAATCTCTCTTCTACAATCCTTTTAGCTATGATACTGCATAATGGCACGGCCTCTGGAAATCCATATGGTCAACAAATACTGATTCTCACTTTGTCTTAGGTAGGGGTCCTACACAGTTAAGATTCTTGTAAAAGGGTCCTCAAATGCAGAAATGGGTATTAAAGGTGCTGGTTTTATCACTGCCTAAGGTTTTCCAATTACCTGACATGTATGACATATCCAGCAAAATTCAACCACATCCTTATGCAGTCTAGACCAATAAAAATGTTTGTGTAAAAACCTAAAGAACTGTGGATGCTATATACCAGAAACAAAAACAAAGTGCTGGAAAAGCTCAATAGGTCTGGTAGCATCTGTAGACAGAAATCAGAGTTAATGTTTCAGGTTGAGTGACCCTTCCTCAGAAAGTTGTGAAAAGGTTTTTGTATTTTGGCTTGGCTTTTCCTTACTCTCTAATGACTTCCTACTGGTAATTCATGAGTTATCCGCAACACCTATTTCCTATAACCCACCCGTCATACAACTTGATGAACTTCAGCCCATTTCTCAAATGCCTGAATATGTGATAGGTTCCATGTCCTCTTCAAGATGTCATTTTTAAGATAATAACATTCAGGGATAACACTGACATTCTTCTTCCATATACACTTTGATACAACTGCTTTGCTTTGTCATCTTTCTGCTGTCATTCAGCTGATTTCTCTGATCTAAAAATATCCACTTTGTTTTCTACCTGTTCTTGTTTTTTCCTCAATCATTAGTTCAAACAGTTTCTGGTAACTGAACTTCAACGTCCTTATTTTTACTCCGTAATTTCTCCTCTTCCTTCACCCTGTGACTTTTTGACCTTGTTACCACAAAGTCAGGATAATCCCAGGAAATACTGCCTGTAAAACCTCAGTTGTCTGACTATTCACTAGCTTTTCAATCACAGTAGGCATCACTCCCACCCGTGATCCAGCTATATTACCAAGGATAATTGTATTTCTAGAACGAAGAATTTCTTCATTACTCCGACCATTACTTCACTTTTCACTAGACTGTGCAACCTCACTTTATATAATGGAACACTGCTCTTCTCACCATGAATTCCATATATCACTGCTTTTTTTTCATTCATTCACAGGATGAAGGCATCACTGGTTAGGCTCGCATTTATTGCTCATCCCTCACTGCCCAGAGAGAGTCAACTACAGATATGGGCCTGGAGTCAATGCAGGCCAGAACAGGTAAGGATGGCAGTTTCCTTCCCTAAACCAGATGGGTTTTTTTCCAACAATCGACAATAGATTGTGGGGTCATCATTAGACTCTTAGAGATTGTTTGTTTGTTTAAACATTGAATTCAAATTCACCTATGCATTTTTACCTCTTCCACCGCACCCCGCCGGCCCACACCCCCTCTCCCCCCCCCCCCCAGAGGTTTCCTTTTTACCGTGATAAACTGTCTTTACTATCTTCAATGAGATCTCCTTTTCCCTCACCATCTGACGATTTCACTTTTCCCAAAGCTCTATCCCACAGATTGATGTGAAGGTGCCAGTGTTGGATTGGGGTGGAAGAGATCAGAAGTCACATGACACCAGGTTATAATCCAATAGGTTTATTTGAAATTACATGCTTTCGGAGTGCTGCTCCTTCATCAGGTGAAGTGAACTCCAGGTTCAGCGCACTCCAAAAGCTTGTGATCTCAACTGAAGCTGTTAGACAACAATCTGGTGTCATGTGACTTCTGACCTCAGACTGAAATTAATGTCAGAAGCCAAACTGTGATTTATGAGACCTCGGAGTGTAGGTTCATAGTTCCTTGAAAGTAGAGTCACAGATAGACATTAGTGAAGAAGCCATTTGGTACATCTGCCTTTACTGGTCAGTGCATTGAGTATAGGAGTTGGGAGGACATGTTGCTGTTGTACAGGACATTGGTGAGGCCACTTTTGGAATACTGCGATCAGTTCTGGTCTCCATGCTACAGAAAAGATATTGTTAAACTTGAAAGGGCTCAGAAAAGATTTAGAAGAATGTTGCCAGAGTTGGAGGGTTTGAGCTATAGGGAGCTGAATAGGCTGGGGCTATTTTCCTTAAAGCATCAGAGACGGAGAGATGACCTTATAGAAGTTTATAAGATCACAAGGGCATGGATAGGATGAATAGCCAAGGTCTTTTCTCTTGGGTATGGGAGTCCAAAACTAGAGGGTCTAGGTTTAAGGTGAGGGGGCAAGATTTAAAAGGGGCCCCAAGGGGCAACTTGTTCACGCAGAGGGTGGTGCGTGTATGGAATGAACTGCCAGAAGTGGGGGAGGCTGATACAATTACAACAGTTAAAAGGCATCAGGAGGAGTATATGAAGAGGAAGGGTTCAGAGGGCTATGCGTCAAATGTTAGCAAATTGGACTAGGCTAATTTAAGATATCTGGTCAGCGTGGATGAGTTGGGCCAAACTGTCAGTTTCTGTGCTGTACACCTCTATGACTCTGTAACCCATAACCATCTGCCATTTCCACTGCTAATCTTGCAGTCTTAATGCTCTTCTCTTCCACATGAGTTCTTGCTCCATCAGGAAGTGAATTTTTGAACTCCTCCAAAATAATTGTCTAAGAGCACAATATGTTTGGTCTAATTTCAATGCCCTTATGCACCTATCAAAATTACTTTGTTTGATCCTTTCAAACTCAATGTACATTTGACCAGGATTCCTCCTTAGATTTTTGCAATCTTGCCTGTAGACTTCTGGTACAAGCTCGTATGCACCTAAGATGGCACTTTTCACGTCATTATACTCCCTGGATACCTCTTCTATAAAAGTGATGCAAATACCTCACCAGCTCTACCTATCAACTTTATTTGGATCAATAATACACACATGGTCACTGGCCATTTAATTTGTTTAGCCACTTTCTCAAAATAAAATGGAAAAGGCTTCGACATCCTTCTCATCGAACTTAGACAACTTTAGGATATATTTAAGCAGATTCCCACTAGGCTTTTTGGCTACAACGGGATTGTGCTCCACTGTCCTCATCACCACTCCTACCTTTCACCACTACCTTCACCAATTTAACTCGACTGAGTTCTTAGTTCCAATCTCAAGTTCAAAAACTTTCTTTCTCCCTTTCTTCTGCTACGTCCTTCCTTGCCTTTCCTTTTTCCTCTGCTACAGCAATTCTCTTTTTCTGCCTTTCTTCAGCTTTCAATCGTAATTCAGATTGTTTCATTTCCTTCTCATATTGAAGCCGTTTCATTTGCAATTGAATTTTAGCCATTTTCAATTATTCCAATAGCATTTCCAGAGATCGTAAATGTCAAGCTATTGCTGCAACTACTTTCCCTTTTCACACGGACAAAGGCAACCCCAACTCTAACTTGTCTGCCAATTCCAAAAGCTTCAACTTGCTCATTTTCTGTAAAACTGACTTCTTCCACTGCCAGGAAACTCTTAGTGTCTGAAAGAGCTATTATTACACTGGGCATGCTATATTTAAACCAACTGAATGCAACACCCGAAATACGAAACACCAACACTCACCACTCACAGCCTTTGAGGCCAATAATCCTAAACCCAGCCTGGAATTGGAGACTTTGATCCCAACAGGAGCCTCCAGCTTGTTATGGACCAGACCAATCAATCAACAATCAGAAAGTTACTTACAAATGGTCAACTGCCTACATTAGGAACTGACATTGCAATACCCAAAAGTCACAAGTGAAAAGCAGACGCAAATGGGTTGAAAGGATTGCTCCAGCTCCTATTCTTATGTTCCTAGAATTAGCATGTTTCTGCTCCAATCGCATACTCCAATTGAGAGTTCTGAGGGAGCCACTGGACCATTGCCAGGGCATCACAAATGTTTTCTGCACTACAGAATAAATACAGCAAACCTTTTATTAACTGGCATCTACATCAGTTGATCAAATATTCTAGATGATCAAGAAATCCACATATGCAATTTAAAAACATATACCAAGAAACAGAAACACAATGCAGGGGGTATACACATTATGGTCATACATTATTCACAGCACAAATCACTTAAATAATAATGCAACTTTGTCTGAAATAAAACTGACTGACAGAGTCTTTCTACTTACACCCTCAATGCCATTCAGCCCATCGAGTCTGCTTCGACCCTCTGAAAAGCATTCCACCCAGACCCACCCCTGCCCCTTAAACCCACACATCAAAGCCTCATAGTAGATTAGGACAGTACAATCTAAAAGTTGGCCAGAAGATGCGTGTTGTACTAGAAGATATTTTTTAAGTATTATGAATATAAAGAAATTAAATTAAAAACATACCTTTCTTGCGATTAAGCTCTGCTTCCAAGGCTTCTCTCACTTTACTCACCCAGTTGTCATATGACTGGGCTCGCTCCTTAACTCCATAAAGCATTGATGGGAGCTCATCCAGTGTGTAACGGTATCTAGTTTCAGGAAAGAGAAAACCTTCACCATTCACCAATTCCTTATTTTTCTTTCCATAATGTTGTATTGGACAGAAAAAATAGTTTCAGTACAAATCACTGCAAGAACTGCAGATGCTGGAGTCAGAAATAACGAAGTGTGGAGCTGGAAGAACACAGCAGGCCAGGCAGCATCAGAGGAACAGGACAGCTGATGTTTCAGTTCGGGACCCTTCTTCAGAAATGGAGATGGGGAGGGGAGCTCAGAAATAAATAGAGGTGGGGTAGGGCTGTGGTCAGGATTGGTCAGTGAGGTGTGAGTGGTGGATGGGTGGGAGAGAAGAGGGACACGTCTATCAGGTCAAGGAGGCAGGGATGAGAGGGAGGATTGGTCATGGGATGAGGCCACAGGTGGGGAGATTTTGAAACTGGTAAAAATCCATGTTTAGGCTATCAGGCTGTAGGCTCCAGAGGTGGAATAGGAGGTGCTGCTCCTCCAGTTTGCAGGTGATTTTTAGCTTCCCCTCCCCCTCCCTGGGTGACATATCCATCCTGGGCGACATATCCCTCCTGGGCTTCCTCCAGTGTCACAATGATGCCCCCCACAAACTGGAGGAGCAGCACCTCATATTCCATCTTGGGAGCCTTCAGTCCAAAGGTCTAAACCATCCCATCTACCTTCCCTAGTCCCACCCCTCCTCTCTGTTTATTTCTGAGCTCCCCTCCCCATTTCTGAAGAAGTGTCCCGACCCGAAGTATCAGCTTTCCTGTTCCTCTGATGCTGCCTGGCCTGCTGTGTTCCTCGAGCTCAACACTTATCTAGTTTCAGTACAAGTAGTCCATGTCTAAAGACATGTTGTCAAAACATGATCAGTTGGAAAAGTTGGTCAGAGAAATGGAAAATTGAGTTTGATCCAGACAGGCGTGAGGTGATGCATTTTGGAACGTCAAATGCGAGAGGAACATGAGTAAATGGTAGGAACCTTAGGAACACTGATACAGAGCAATCTTGGGGTACAAGTCCACAGCTCCCTGAAAGTGGAAGTACAAATGGGTAAAGTGATGAAGGTGGCATTTGACATGCTTGCCTCCAGTCAGGGCATTGACTATAAAAATTGGCAAGCCATATTGCAGCTGTATAAAACTTTAGTTAGGCCACATTTGGAGCACTGTGTGCAGTTCTGTTCCCCACATTATACAAAGGATGTGGACGCTTTGGAGAGGGTGCAAATGAAGTTTACCAGAATGTTCTGAGGAAGGGTCACTGGACCCAAAACGTTAACTCTTTTTTCCTTCACAGATGCTGCCAGACCTGCTGAGCTTTTCCAGCAACTTTGTTTTTGTTATCAATATGTTGCCTGGATTGGAGTGTATTAGCTATAAGAAGAGGTTGGACAAACTTGGATTGCTTTCACTTAAGCGCAGGAGGTTGAGGGGCTACTTGTTAGAAGCACAAAATTATGAAATGAATGGATAGGCTGAATAGTTGGAGTCTCTTTCCCAGGGTGGAAATGTCAAATACTAAGGGGTAGAGGTTTAAGATGAGAAGCAAAAAGTTTAAGGGAGATGTGCGAAGGAAGTTTTATTTCCACACAAAAGGTGATTGATGCCTGGAATGCACTTCCAGGGAAGGTGGCAGAAGCAGATAATTAGTAACTTTAAGAAGATTTAGACAGGTACAATGAACAGGTAGGGAATAGAGTAATAAGTACCATGTGCAGTAAAATGGGATCAGTTTAGAATGGCATCATGGTCAGCATGGATATAGTAGACCAAAAGGGCCTGCTCCTGTTCTATGTTCAACATTGGGAGTGCAGGAGTAGAGGGCCAGGGTGTCTCAGATGAACAGTCCCTGTGGAATGCTGACAAGTGAGAAGAGGGAAATGTGTGTCTAATGGTGGCATCCTGCTGGAGCCAGAAATGACAGCTTATGGTCCTTTGGACATGGAGGCTGAGGTGGGGGGTACACGACTGAGGGGCCTTATCATTGTTGTGCAAGAGAAGAGAAGGGGGGAGGGCAGAAGAAGAGGAATACCTTGGTTGAGGGAAAAGATGAAAACTGAAAGAATTGCAGATGCTGTAAATCAGGTTCAAAAACAGAGTTTGCTGGAAAAGGTGGTCATTTCTGACGGCCCCCATGGAAAGTGGCATCATCACAGAGGAGAACACTAGCCAAGAAAAGAACATTTTCATAACATTGGCCATACTGTCTTTGGTTATTTGTAAAGGTCCTCAACAGTTTAAAAATGTACTGATAGACAGAATAAATGGACTTACCTGAGACAGAGGTTCGTTACTGGGCACTTGCACAGATCCTTAATGTGATAAAGACACACAAGCCGATTGGGATCACAGGTACACGTAACAGCAGACAGGAAACATGTTGTTTTGCACGTCTCACACTGTCGTTCATCATCTGGTAGCAGTTCAAATGCCTCTTGTTCAGAATCAACAATACCCTAGAAATGGATAGAATTTTCAATTGAATCTGGAATAGAGAATGTTAACTTTATTCCTCTCACCTCACAAACCTAGCCTGCTAAATATTTTAGAAGTTTTTTGTTAAATTTGCTCATGGAATGGAGATGTTGTTGGCTTGGCCAGCTTTTTGTTCCATTCATACCATTTCCCTGCATTGTTTTCTCTTTCAAACGTTTATCCAATTCCCTCTGTAAAGACTAAAATGAATGTGCATCCACCATCCCATCAAGTGCATTTGAAATCCTGACCATCCATTGCTGAAAGACTGTTCCCCAGAAACGTTTGTGTCTACATGACAACACTTCATAAGCATATCGACCCTTGGACCACTGAAAAAGTTACTTCCAATTTAGCAAAGTCCTCATTCTCATGCTCTGTGCTCGAATGGGGGCCCCAGGATCAGAAAACGTGCCTAAAAAACTACGCTTTTCCTGTTGGCTGCTACAGTCCCTCCCATCTCCTTTGAACTACATTTCACACCACTTGCCTGACCCCAGGGAATCCATCATAAAGGCTCCAATAACAATTCCAGTTGGCACTGCCACTACTGAAGAACTATTGGAGGTAGGATTTTTGCTCGACTTTAGCCTTAATTCAGTGGGAAACCTCCGATAGTCCAGGCAAGGGTCTAATTATATCAAAATATTGCCAGGCTTCTGGAGAAAGGCATTGTAGATCACCCACCAGTTCTGCAACTGGCAGGCAGGCCTCACCTCATCTCAACTAAACTCCAATCATAAGGCGAGCAGGGACATGGGCAGCAAAGTTTTGGATGGCCTCAAGTTAATGGGCTATGGATTGTGGGAAGCTAGCCAGTAGTTAAAAGCAAGAGATGAGCAAATTATATGTGGTCAAAAACTTACTTGGAGCTCAGTGACATCAAGGGTGTAAAACCATTCAATTTACCTTCAGATAGTTGCCAAGACAAGGTACGGAAGACTGGACATAGTCTTACCAGACCATCAAGCTGCTCTCTCAGTAGAGCACGAGCCAACTGATGGTGGTTTAACCTCAGGAGAGGAGAGGTTGAAAAGGAAAATCCTTCATGGTAATCTCAGCCAGTGCAGGAACTGGATGTATGTTGTTGGCATCACTCTGCCTTGCAAAGCAGGCATCCAACCAACTAAACTAACTGACACCTAAAATAGGGAAGGTATAGAGTATGTGGCTAGAGAAGTGATGCTGGACTTCAACTACTTGAAATTACTTCACATCTCATCTCAAAAAAAAAAAGTGCCACAGGATACAACAAAGGCATGGTCCCTGACAACATTCAGTTGCAATATGGAGGAACTTCAGAAGTAGCTGTGAACTGAGACATAAATTGCAACACTGGCATTTTCCCAATGTTACAACACGGAGAGAGGCAGCCAAACCAAATTCAGCCTTTCTACCTCTATATTTGCGACACAGTAAAACTAACTTTCACAGACCCTCAAAATTGACACCAATGGTTCCTAACTGGTCTTTTTGAATAACCAATACAAGACTCTGCGAATAATCAATTCCAGACACCTATTTGTATGTTAACAAATTACCAACTCTTTTGTTTAATAGTATAGTAACTTTACCAGAGCAAAAATTAAGTAACATAATCCAACTGGTCTATGCATCAAGCCCAAAACCCTTTTGTTTTCAGCCCCATTCACATGAGAAAGAATGATAAACATTTAAGGGTTAAGTAGAGAAAAAAAATTGGCCAGATTACTTAACTGATTTTCATGATGCATTGTTTCACCAACAAAAGATGATGGTTTCTTATTGGATTTTCTGAAGATATCAATCAGGGTCACCCTTATAGTTCACTCAGATAAAAGGCAGCAATACTTATAAACAAACAAACGGTTGGGAGATAGTAAGAACTGGCAATGCTGGAGTCAGAGAAAACACAGGAAAGTTGACGTTTCGGGCCAGGACCCTTTTTCAGAAGTGTCTGAAGAAGGGTCCCAACCCAGAACGTCAAATTTCTTACTCCTCTAATGCTACCTGGCCTGCTGTTTTCCTCCAGCTCCACTCTGTTTTCTCTCTGAAATGGCTGGGAAAACTCAAGTCTGGCAGCATCTCTAGAAAGAAAGCAGAGTTAACATTTCAGGTCCAGTGACCCTTCCTCAGGACCAGTTCTGCTTTCTTTCCAGAGATGCTGCCAGACCTGCCAAGTTTTCCCAGCAATGTGTGCGTTTGTTTCTCATTTCCGGCATCCACAGTTCTTTGTTTTTTTTTGAGTAATACTCATTACTGTTTCCTATTCTTGGAGCTTCAAAGGACTGCTAATGGGAGGTTAGGCAGGGAGCTTTCAAATCTTCATGCTATAGCATCAACAGCCAGATTCCTTTTGACAGAAAGAACACAGTCTAAAACCTAATTCAAACTCAGATTGCTCCCTGACAGACGAACTACATCCTTGAAGAGGTCCATGTTACCAGTCAAATCTGCCATCTGCTTGAGCATAAAGTCTTTTCCAGACTTCCTGGAACTAATTTCAGGGTGGCATGTAATCATGGCTCAATTCAAAGCTATTTCTGGAGTTCCTCCATATCGCAACTTAATGTTGTCAGGACCCAATGTCTTTGTTGTATCCAGTGGCACATTTCTTAAGGTGTGAAGTGAATTCTGCTAGGACGGCACATTGGTTCAGTGGTTAGCACTGGTACCTCGCAGCGCCAGGAACCCGGGTTCAACTCCACCATTGTACAAACATCTGTGTGCAGTTTTCACATTTTCCCCATGTCTGCTTGGATTTTCTCCCACAGTCTAGAGATATGCAGGATAGGCGGACTGACCATGCTAAATTGCCCAGTGTCGAGGGATGTGTGCATCAAATGGATTAGCCGTGCGGAACAGCGTTACAGTGATAGGGTATGGGGTGGGTCTGAACGGGATGCTCTTCAGAGAATCTTTTTAGTTTGTAATAGTTTAGATGGAGCAGATTTTGTCCAGTGCATTCAGGAAGGATTCCTGACAGTACGTAGATAGACCAACATGAGGACAGGCCACTTTGGATTTGGTGCTTGGCAATGAACCGGGCCAAGTGTTAGGCCTGTTGGTAGGAGAGCATTTTGGCAGTAGCGATCATAACTGTTACTTTTACAATAGTCATGGAAAAAGATAGGTACATACAGCAGGGTAAGGTTTATAATTGGGGGAAGGGTAATTATAATTCTGTTAGGCAAGAACTGGGTAACATAAAATGGGAACAGATGCTTTCAGGGAAGAGCACTATTGAAATGTGGAGATTGTTTAAGGAATGCATACTGCGTGTGCTCGATATGTTTGTCCCTAGCAGGCAGGGAAGATGCGGTCGAGTGAGGGAGCCTTGGTTCTCAAGAGAGGTCGAACGACTGGTTAAGAGGAAGAAGGATGCTTATATAAGGTTTAGGAAACGAGGAACAGAAAAGGCTCTAGAGGGGTACAAGTTAGCCAGGAAGGAGCTGAAGAAAGGGCTTAGGAGAGCTATAAGGGGGCATGAGAAAACCTTGGCAGATAGGATCAAGGAAAACTCCAAGGCTTTTTACATGTACGTGAGGAATAAGAAAATGACCAGAGAAAGGGTAGGGCCGATCAAGGATTGGAAAGGGAATTTGTGCACGGAGCCTAAAAAAAAAAAAAGAGATAGGAGAGGTCCTCAATGAACATTTTTCTTCAGTATTCACAACTGAGAGGGACCTAATTGTAGGGAAGGACAGTGTGAAACAGGCTGGTAGGCTAGAGGAGGTCGATGTTAGTAAAGAAGATGTACTAGGAATTTTGAGGAACTTGAAGATAGATAACTCCCCCGGGCCTGATGGGATTTATCCAAGGATTCTATGGGAAGTGAGGGAAGAGATCGCAGGGCCTTTGGCAATGATCTTTTTGTCCTCACTGCCCACAAGTATAGTGCCAGAAGATTGGAGTGAGGCAAACGTCATTTCCTTGTTCAAAAAAGGGAATAGGGATAACCCCGGAAATTGCAGGCCAGTTAGTCCAAATTATTGGAAAGGGCTCTGATAGATAGGATTTATGATCACTTGGATAGGGACAGTTTGATTTGTGATAGTCAACATGGATTTGTGAGGGGTAGATCATGCCTCACAAACCTTACTGAATTCTTTGAAGAGGCGACCAAACACGTGGGAGCAGTGGATGTGGTATACATGGATTTAAGTAAGGCGTTCGATAAGGTTCCCCCTGGTAGGCTCATGCAGAAAGTAAAGCAGCATGGGATAGGGGGAAATGTGGCAGATTGGATTCAGAATTGGCTGACCCTTAGAAGACAAAGGGCGGTAGTGGATGGAAAATGTTCAACATGGTGCTCAGTTACGAGTGGTGTACCACAAGGATCTGTTCTGGGTCCTCTTCTATTTGTGATTTTTGTAAATGATTTGGATGAAAGAGTGGAAGGGTGGATTATTAAGTTCGCCGACGATACGAAGGTGGGTCGAATCGTGGATAGCGCGGAGGGCTGTTCTAGGTTACAAAGGGACGTTGACAGGATGCAGAGCTGGGCTGAGAAGCGACAGATGGAGTTTAACCCTGAAAAGCGTGAGGTGATTCATTTTGGAAGGACAAATTTGAAAGCAGAATACAGGGTTAATGGCAGGATTCTTGGCAGTGTGGAGGAGCAGAGGAATCCTGGGGTTCATGTCCACAGTTCCCTGAAAGCTGCCACCCAGGTGGCTAGAGTTGTTAAAGTGTATGGTGTGTTAGGTTTCATTAATAGAGGGATTGAGCTCAAGAGCCGTGAAGTTATGCTCCAGCCATACAAAAGCCTGGTTCGGCCACATCTGGAGTATTGTGTCCAGTTCTGGTCACCTCGTTACAGGAAAGACGCGGAAGCGTTGGAAAAGGTGCAGAGGAGATTTACCAGGATGTTGCCTGGAATGGAGGGAAGGTTGAGAGAGCTAAGGCTTTTCTCTTTAGAATGACGAAGGAGGAGAGGTGACTTGATAGAGAGGTGTACAAAATGATCAGAGGTATAGATCGAGTAGACAGCCAGAGACTTTTTCCTAGGGTGGAGGTAGCTATTACAAGGGGGCATATTTTAAAAAGTGAGTGGAGGTAGATAGAGGGCAGACGTCAGAGGTAGGCTCTTTACTCAGAGTGGCCGGGCCGTGGAATGCATTGCCGGAGACGGTAGTGGAGTCGGCCTCATTACGGGCATTTAAGCAGCTATTAGACAGGCATATGGATGATAGGGTAGGGGTGGAGGTTAGATAGACCTTAGGTTTAGGGTAAAAGTTTGGCACAACATCGTGGGCAGATGGGCCTGTTCCATGTTCTAATTGCTAAGGACTCAATGGGCCGAATTCTAATTCCCAGGTACTAAGCTTGTTAATAGCCAACATCTGCCATCTGTTTGAACATAATGCTATTCCCCAGTGACAATAGGTGAGGGAGGTAATGGCCTAGTGGCATTATTGCTGGACTGTTAATCCAGGGACCCAGAGGACGTTCTGGGTATTAGAGCTCAAATCCTGCCATGGCAGATGGTGAAATTCTAAGTCAATAAAAATATCTGGACCATGACCATGAATCCAATGTCGATTGTTGGGGAAAAAACCCTTCTGGTTCACTAATGTCCTTTAGGGAAGGAAACTGCCATCCTTACTTGGCCTACATGTGACTCCAGACCCACTGCAATGTGGCTGACTCAACTGCCCTTTGATGGGCAGGGATGGGCAATAAATGCTGCCTAGCCAGCAATGCCCTCATCCCGTGAATGAGGAAAGAAAAAACGTCTGTGGAACCTTTTAATCAGGAACCAAAAGGGCAATTAACTTCCAGTCCTCATAAATAAAACAACTTGTCTGTTTTTCTTTTAATAAGCTGTCACCCACAGTCCAAAAGCAATCTTTAATTCAGTTCCCAGGACCAAATCAAAACTGATAAAATAAAATGAATGAAAAAACACACAATCGGCGAGGGCTCTAACACCAGTTGTGGAAAATTGCCAGGTATGTTCAGTCCAAGAAAATCTGGACAAATCCAGTGTGGTGAATTACAGCCACAGTCAACCCACAATTATCAAAAAAGATGGAAAGCATTGTCAATTGTGCTATCTCCCAGCACTTCACAGAACTTTACAGTGCAAAGGACAGGCATCCAGTCTTTTGTTCCAGCACCAGCCCTCTGAATGATCCTCACTGAAATGCTTATTCTCTGACCTTCTCCTCATGACACTGCACATTATTGCCATTTTATTCCAAAGGCTCAGACTGCACCGGTCTCCACTACACGGATCTTTTTCACACAACATATGACCAAGTTTTCATGTCACTTTGGGTTCTTTTGATGGTTGTTAAAATCCATCTATTTTTGATCATTCATGAGTGTGATGAGTTTCCCCCATCTACTCTGCCCAGACTCATGATTTTGAAGACCAGTATTCTCCTTTCAGTCTTCTCCAAGGAATAGTCCTAACATCTCCAATCTGTGCTCACAACTGAAAGAGCTCATCCCTTTTGAAAAAAAAGGACTTCACGTCCTTTAGAGTGCAAGCCCAAAATTGGACGCAATACTCCAAAGGACTAACTGATGTCTTATACAAGTTCAATGCAACCTAATTTCTCTTATACTGTATGTTTCGATTAATATAGCCTTGGATATTGCATGCTTTATTAAATCGCATTCTAAACTTGTTGTGCCACCTTTAATGATTTATGCATCTATACATCCATGTCCCTCTGCTCCAGCACCCATTTCAGAGTTGTGCTTTTTATCATCTCTCCATATTCTTTGTACCAAAGTGAGCCACCTCACGTTTCCCTGCATTGAACTTGATCTGCCACTTGTTCAAGCATCCCTTTTTCAAGTTCTAAACAATCCTCCGCAGTTCAAAGTTTCATATCATGCACAAACCTAAATTGGTGTGCGTACATTAAGATTAGGTCGTTAAACTACCAAGTCAGCAAAAGGATCCTATTGTGACCTCTGGAGAACTGCACTATAAAACTTCCACCATCCTGAAGTACATCTCTTAACCACAAATAGTTTGCTTTCCGTCACTCAGCAAATTTTGTATCCATGTTGCAACTGTTTCTTTTTCCCCCCATATATCTGATGTGAAGTACTCGAATAAGCATCTGTTAGAAATTCAGGTGCACTATATCAACAGCACTACCCTCATCAAGCGCTGCTTCAAAAGACTCCAGCAAGTTTGTCAAACTTGATTTTTCCTTTTAAATGACAACCCTATGCCTCCAGAGTTTCCACTCTCATTTACCTCAGTATCCTTGGATACATTTAATTTATTCTGCCACCTTAAGTGCAAACAGAACATCCAATACTTCCTCAATTACAAGAAGTCACAGTGTCTGAATTAACTCGAACACTACAAGTACATGAATAGGAAACCTTTGGAGATATATGGGCCAGCAGCAGGCAGGTGGGACTCATTTGGTTTGGACAATGGTAGTTGAGGACGGCAAGACCCTTTCGCTGTTGAGATAGGGAAGAGAGGGGGTGACAGCAGAAGTGCCAGAGATTGGTCAAACCCGGCTGAGGGCTCTGTCAACTACATGCTGGGAAATCCTTGATTGAGGAAGGTGGTGAACATTCTGCGGGCCACCTTGTCAAAGTTGACATCAGAACAGATGCAATGGAGACAGAGGAACTGACAGAATGCAATAGTCTTTACAGGCAGCAGGGCATGACGATGTATAGTCAAGGTAACAGTGGGAGTCAGTTGGTTTGTAGTAGAACAACTTTCTCCCTAAAGTGGAGTCGCAGGGACATAGGATAGTGAAGGTATTTGATATGCTTGCCTTTATTGGTCAATGTATTCAGTGTATGATTTGGGAGATCATGTTGCAGCTGTACAGGTCAGTGGTTAAACTACTTTTGGAAGAGTGTGGGGTATTCTGGTCTCCCTGCTTTGGAAAGATGTTGTGAAACATGAAAGGGTTCAGAAAAGATTTACAAGGATGTCACCAGGGTTGGAAGGTTTGAGCTATAGGGAGTGGCTGAATCGGCTGGGGCTATTTTCCCTGGAGTTTTGAAGGGTGAGGGCTGACCTTTGAGAGGTTTATAAAATCACGAGGGGCACGGATAGGGTGAATAGACAACACCTTTTCCTTGGGGTGGGGGAGTCAAAAACTAGAGGACATAGGTTTAAGGCCAGAGAGGCAAGATTTTAAAAAAGGGACCTAAGGGGCAACTTTTGCCCGCAGAGGGTGGTACATGTAAGGAATGAGCTCCTGGAGGGAGTGGTGGAGGCTGGTACAATTACAATTTTTAAAAGGCATCTGGATGGGTATATGAATAGGAAGGGTTTAGAAGGATATGGGCCAAATTCTGGCAAATGGGGCTAGATTTATGTAGGATATCTGGTCGGCATGGACGGGATTGGACTGAAACTGTACAGCTCTATGACTATGACCTCAAAGGGATTACTCCCAGTGCAAAAATAGGAGAATACAGCAGTTCAATGCATGGCTCAAGAGTTGCTGCAGGAGAGAGGGCTTTAGATTCCTGGATAACTGGAACCATTTCTGTGGAAGATGGGACCTAAGTCAGGACATCTGCACCTGAACCAGAATGGGATCAACATCCTTGCAGGAGGGCTTGTTAGTGCTGCAGGGAGGTTAAATTGGTTCAGCGGGGATGGGGACAGGGTGCATTATAGAATCTTACGACTTTACACAGTACAAAAGGAGGCCATTCAACCCATTGTGTCTGTACCAGTTCACAAATGAGCTAACCAGCTAGTCCTGTTCTTTAGCCCTATCTCTGTAGCCCTCTAAAAATCACTTTCAATTAGATTTACCCAGCTCTTTTGAAAGCTTTTATGGAATCCTCCTCCATGGCTCCCCCAGGCAACACATTCCAAATCCTAACAACTCTCAGTAAAGCAGTTTCACTTCATCTCACTCTGAGCTCTCGATTTTGAAATTTTGACCCCTAGTTACTGACATACCAACTCATGAAAACACAGCATCTTTCTTCTCCTTGTCCAAAATTGTTCATAATTTTGAACATCTCAATTAGGTTGCATATTAGCCTCTCTGTACCAAGGAGAAGCAGCCCATATTTCTCTAATCATTTCATGTATCTAAAATAGTAAATCTCCATTGCACTCTCACCAGGGCCTTAACGACGTTCCTTAAATAAGGTACCCAGAACTGAACACAAATGTTCCAAATGTGGTCTGACCAACAATTTGTAGAGGTGTTGTAGCGCTTCCTTGCTTTTATACGCTGTACCCCTATTTATAAATCCAAAGAATTTATCAGCAGTCTTAACAACTGTTTCAACATGCCTTGAATTGTGCATGTGAATCTGAAGGTCCCTCTGCTCTTGCATTCCCCTCAAAGTTGTACTATTCATCCGTATTACCGCTGTTTCTTCTACCAAAACACATTACCTCATTTCTCTGCATTGAAATTCATCTACAGGTTTCTGTCCATTGGGCCAACTTGTCAATGTCCCTCTGAAGTCGCTCAATGTCATCCTCGCAATTCATTATTTGCTTTAACTTAATATCATCTGCAAATTTAGAGATTTTTGTCCTCAACGCCCATCTCCAAATTGTTTATTTAAACCAGAAAAAGCAAAAAAGGTCCCAATACCAATCCCCGCAAACACCGCTTTCAGGTCAAGTACGATTTTCCTTTGTGTTTGTTCCTTCATTACACGCTGTATGCAGAGTCTGGCAGCTAGGGCCGCCTGAACTTGGCCAACTCAGTCAGCTGTGCTATTAATGCTATACATTGCAATCCTTCATCCAGAGTGCTGTTATTACCGTCATTACTGCATCCATAGAAACAGAAAACAGGTGCAGGAGTAGGTCAGTCAGCCCTTCAAGTCTGTACCACCATTCATAGAATCCTTACAGTGTGGACACAGGCCATTCAGCCCATCAAATCCACTCTCCAAAGTGCATCCCACCCAAACTCACTCTCCTACTCTATCCCCATAATCCTGAATTCCCCATGGCTAATCCACCCAACCTACACTTCCCTAGACACTATGGACAATTTAGCATGGCCAATCCACCTAACCTGCACATCTTTGGGCTGTGCGAGGAAACCGGAGCACTGAGTAAATCCGCGCAGACGTGGGGAGAATGTGCAAACTCCACACAGACAGTCGCCCAAGGATGGAATTGAAAAGAGCTGGGTAAATCTGTTGTGAGGCAACAGTGCTGACCACTGATATGTTCAATACGATCCTGGCTGATCATGCAATTTCAGTATCTCATTCCCACTTTCTCTGCATACCCCTTGAACCCTTTAGCCACAAGGGCCACATCCAGCTCCCTCTTGAATATATCCAATAAATTGGCCCCAACAGCTTCCTGTGGGAGAGAATTCCACATATTCACAACTCTGGAGTGAAGAAATGCTTCCTCATCTCAGCCCCGAATGGCTTACCTCTTATTCTTATACTGTGACTCCTGGTTCTGAACTTCCCCCAACATCAGGAGCATTCTTCTTGCATCTAGCCTGTCCAGTCCCATTAGGATTTTATATGTTTCTATGCAATCCCACCCTCATTCTTCTAAACTCCAGCGAGTATAAGCCCAGTCGATCCAGTCTTTCTTTATCTGTCAGTCCTGCCATCCTGGCAATCAGTCTGGTGAACCTTTGCTGGACTCCCTCAATAGCAAGAATGTCCTTCCTCAGACTAAGAGACCAAAGCTGCACACAATACTCAAGGTGTGGCCTCACCAAGCCCCGGTATAACTGATGTCCAACTGATATATATCATAGAGGATCACTGTTTCATCCGCTGGGTAAGTGGTAATCTGCACCAGGCTCCCTTGCCCATGTTTGGCCTGATGCAATGACACATCCTGGGGTCTGGAGTGAAAGCTAAGTAGTCCTCTGACTGCACAAGATGGCCAGCAAGGAACATTTTGTAGGTTTGACTAAGCACATCTTTGTGCCCCAAGGGAGTCCATCAGTTTCTTTATTCTTTCTTCTGTGGTCATATTTTTGATACAACAGCTAGGTTACTTCATAAAGCAAATATGAGTCAATGCATTCCTGGGACAGACTGAATAAGGACAACAAATTTCCTTCCCCAAAAGTCAGTGATCTAGGTATGTGATTACAACAATCCAGTAGTTTCTGATACTTTGTTCAAGCATATTTTTTCCTTTATTGAATTTAAATTCCCCAGCTGGCATGATTTGAACTGACCTGCGTAATTCTAAGTCGATATGTGCTTACATACCATTTCGAAGGCTGCCTTTCTCAGTTGTGTCTCCTCCTCAAGCATGGTCACCATCTCCTTGGAGACAGCAGCAGCCAACTCAACATCCAAACCCTCAGGATCAGCTGCCATCTTGCAGATTAGTTCTTCATGTGAGAAAACACAATATCGGTGCAAACGCCGGTAATGACCGACACACTGACGGCCAATGGGCAGCTGAAATCAATGAAATAGAAGAATTCATACTGCTCTTCAATAAATTACACACAGTCTTTACTAAAACAGTAACCATGCCTCCAGTAAAGCGTGAAAAGGATGCACATTTCCCAAGTATATTTAAGTGCTGTTAAGCAACCATCTTTGAATCTTCAGATATTGAACAGGTCTATTCCACACAATTCCATATGTTAGAAATGAGATAACAATTAATGATCAGTATTTAAAGAGCAATTTGCTAAATTATTGACACTTTATTCTTTTACTTTGAAAAACACCAGCCTGTATCCTGTGGAACCATTTATACGGAGACCAGAGGAGGGGACAAGTGAGGTACAACACTCTAGGAACAGAATTTAACAGAGGAACTGAAATGATCCACGAGTGATCGTCAAAAGAAAAGTCAAAACTACTATTGATTGGCTCGTGAAATTGTTCGTTTCATATAAATAAAGATGTGCCTGTCTCAGTTAGTTGGACAATTAAACTCTTAACCTCAAATGTCAAACTTTTCTTTTATTCATTAACGGGATGAGGGAGTCTCTGGCTTGACAGCATTTATTGTTCATCCCTAGTTCAGAGTAAACCACATTGCTGTGGGTCTGGAGTCACTTCTAGGCCACACCAGGTAAGGATGGCAGCTTCCTTCCCTAAAGGGAATTAGTGATGGATTTTTCTGACAATCGACAATGGATTCATGGGCATCACTAGATTCTTCATTCCAGATATTTTTATTGAATTTGAATTCCACCATCTGCTGTGGCGGGATTCAAACCCAGGTCTCTGGATTAATAGTCCAGCAACAATACCACTATGCCATTGCCTCCCCTTTTGTTGTTTGCAATGTAGCTTTCTATTTAAAGGGATAACTATATATATTAAGCAAATGTGCTTATTTCTTATAGTATGAGTGATAATAAAAAGGTTTTAAAAATAAACTGGCATAACAAACTCTTGTGTTGCACAGAGAGGACAGAGTGCCCTGGGAGAAGTCCTTAACTTGGACTTCAGAATACTGACCATTATACTTGGCATTCAATTTCAGAGGCCGGACATTGGGTCAAAAAGAACGGTGCCAAGCACTGCCAGGTCCAAAATAGCCTGAAGCCCTAATTAGATCCACAACATACTGTTCTAAGAAACTATACTCTATGAATTCTTCCTCATGGCTTCCTCTGCCAATCTATCTCAAATCTACAAGCTTGAAGTCACTGATGACTAATGTATTGCATTTGTTACTAGGCCTCATTACCTTTCAATGTATTCTCTAACAGACCATAAAGCACTGTTAGGGGTCCTATAGACTACTCCTACCAGTGTTTTCTTTGCTTTTTTGGTTCTTTCCTCCAAAACTATGGATTCTACATTTACCAATTCACAATCCAAGCTATATCAGTGCAGTTAAACCACCGGGATTGACATAATAATGTAGCAAATCTTTCAGTCATGTCCTGACCACAAAGAAAAAAAAAGACAAATTCAACCCAACTCAATCCATCCCATAAATCTATACTCAGTCATACAGGACGGATACAGAGCTTTCAGTCCAACTCTTCCATGCCAAACAGATTTCCTAACCTGAAATAGTCCCATTTTCTTGCATTTGGCCCATATCTCTCTAAACCCTTCTTGTTCACGTACCCATCCAAATGACTTTTAATTGTTGTAATTGTACCCACCTCTGGCAGTTCATTTCATACAAATACCACCGTCTGCGTGAACAGTTGCCCTTAGGTCCCTTTTGAATCTTTTCCTTCTCACCTTAAACCTATGCCCTCTAGTTTTGGACTTCCCCATGCCAGGAAAAAGTGGTTGTCTATTCATGCCCCTTATTACTTTACAAACCGCTATAAGATTACCCCTCAACTTCAATGCTCCAGAGGTTAAAAAGCGCCCGCCTATTCAGCCTCTCCCTATACCTCAAACCCTCCAATCCCAGTAACAACGTTGTAAATTTTTTCAGTGCCCTCTCATGTTAAACAACATCTTTCCTACAGCAGGAGACCAGAATTGTACACAGTATTCCAAAAGTGGTCTAACCAATGTGTTGAACAGCCACAACATGACAACCCAACTCCTATACTCATGGTCTGACCAATCAAGGCAAGCGTGCCAAACATCTTCAGCATTCTGTCTACCTGCAACACCACTTTCAAGGAACTATGTACCGGCACCTCCAGGTCTCTCTGTTTGGCAACACTCCCCATGACCCAACCAATAACTCAATCAGCAAAGTGATGGAAAGTTCTATCAAGCAGTAGTTAGCAATAACTTGCTTGCTGCCAGTTTGGGTTCTACTGGGGCCATTCAGCTCCTGACCTCATCACAGCCTGAGTTTAAACATAAATAAACAAAAAAAGACCTGAATTGGAGAGGTGAATGTGGCTGTTCTTGACATCAAAGCAGCATTCAATAAACTGTGGCATCAAGGAGTCAGAGCAATTCTGAGGTCAGTGAAACTCATGAAAGGAGCTATCTGCTACTTGGAGTCATACTTAGCACAAAGGAGTATGGCTATATTTGTTGGAGCTGCATCATTTCAGCCCCTGGGCATCAGAGCAGGAACTCCACAGGGTAGTGACCTCAGCCAAGCCATCTTTAGTTGTTTCAATGACCAGGTCAGAAGTGGAGACATTCTCTGGTAATTCCACAACATCCAGTCCCATTTTAACCTTCAGATAAAGAATTTCAGATAATGACCACCTCCAAGAACAGATTTCAATCATTTCTCCCTGACATACAATTACATGGTCAGGGTTAGAATGACTTCACTGGACAGCAAGAGCAAGAGCGAAACTGGGTCAAAGTGGGAATTTAGTACTGATTAAAGGTTTACAGCAAGACAAAAATCTCCAGAGCAAGTGAGGCTCAAGGTTCCCTCAAATTTTTTCTCGGCTGCAGAACTAGAAGTCAATATCAGCATGCTGCTCAGCATGCGTGCACCCTCAGCAAGAGAACAAATAAGGCATGGATTGAGAAGATGACCTGCACCAATACAAGTGACATCACAAATACAGGGAAGGCAGCTGACTAGTGAGTAGGTTTGGCCAGCATTTCCAATATTTGTAGTAAAACTTAGGTATTTAGTTTAAGTATATGGACTTTTCTCTTTCTAAGAAATAGCTTGCTTGAAGTCACATACATACTATGTCCCAGATAAATATCTACAGGAAGTGTCCCTGGCTGCACAAGCTGGAGCTCTGGGTTTTGGAATTGGAACAGTGGCTGGAGACTCTTATGCATCTGCTGGGTGAAAGACTATATGGATAGTACGTATAGGGAAGTGGTCACACAACAGATCAGAAGTGTACCAGTTTAGAGGGAATAGGTGACTATCAGGCAGTGTTAGGAAACCAGGCAGGAAGTGCAAGAGACCCCCATGTCTATCTTGCTTGCCAATCAGCAATGAGACCTCTACAAGCTGGATAGGTTATGCCCTAACTGGGCCGAGAGTGATATCCACACCAGGAGATTCGCTAGTATTCTTCGAGTGGGTTTAGAGTAGCTTTTCAGGGGGATGGGAGTCTAAAGGGTAACTCCAATTGGAAGGAACTTGAAAAGATGCTAGGGACATGGAAGACAGGAGAAAGATACAGCAGATGCTTCAAGAATGGAATGATGTCAAAAAGCCCAAGTTAAAAGACACTCAACCTGAATGCATGCAGATGCATGGGTATGACTAAGTGTTACCACAGAAAAATGACTGCATGGTGACCAGGATTGGGAACCGAATATTCAAGGATTAGAATGCTCAGAAAGGGCAGACAAGGAGGATATGAAAAAGTGAGCTTGTGTTAATAAGGGATGGGATCAGTACATCACAGAAACGCACAAGTCTTAGAGGAGACAACCATCCAGTCCATTATGACTGCATTCTCTTGCAATAAGCATAATTTCCTCACGCCAATCTCCTGCTTTGTCGCCAGATTCTTGCACACCATTACTATTCAAATAATTGCCCAATGCCCTTTCAAATGCCTCATTGAACCTGCATACACTATACTTCCAGATAGCACATTCCATTGCCTAACTTGCTCAGTGAAAAGGATTTTTTCTCATATCAGCCCAATGCCTTTTGCAAATCACAATCTATTTTTGACTTTTTACAAGTGGAAACAGTTTCTTCACATCTGCTCTATCCAGCCTGCTCATGATTGTGGAAACCTCGATTAGATCTCCTCTTAACCTTATCCTCTCCAAGAAGAACAGTTCCAACTCATTCTATCTACCCTCATAACTGAAGTTTCACATTCCTGGAACCATTCTTCTAAATCACGTCTGCACACTCTCCAATTTTTTCACATCATTTTTGTAATATGGAAACAAACTGTAAACAATACTCCAGGTGAGGTCTAACAGCATCTTATAGAAGTTCAATGTCACCTCCTTGCTCTCGTGTTCTATGCCCCTGTTAATAATGCAGAGACGACAGCACGCTTTACATACTGCTCTCTCCACCTGTCCTGTCACCTTTAATGATCTGTGCACATATACAGCTCTATTCCTACACGCACATTAGAATTGTACCCCTATTTCTTCGTCTTTCAATGTTCTTCTGACCAAACTGCATCACTTCACACTGCACATAACCATGGCAATAATACTTTGCCTTTTGTTTTTCACACTAAAATATATCACTTCAGAATTCTGAAGAAGGGTCACTGGGCCTGAAATGTTAACTTTGCTTTCTCTCCACAGATGCTGCCTGATCTGCTGAGTTTGTCCAGCAATTTCGGACTTCCAGCATCCGCAGTTCTTTGATTATTTTTGTTCTATTCATACTTTTGCCAAAGGAAGAAGAAAATTTTCTATGGCATTCAAGGGATTAATTCTTAATAAGTAACCAAAGACTAAACCCTGGTGAAGATAATGTGCGTCATCAGCAACGAACTGAGAAGAGATTGAAGGAAACTGGAAGATAGTGAATTAATGCCACACTCAGAATCCTGTAATGCAGATTAACATTATTGTACTTGTGTGCACATTAAAAAGTGTAAGTGAGAAGGATGGTCTGAGGGAGGTGCTTAGTTATAAAAGGAGTCAAGTTAATGTTTAAGTTAGTAATTTATTTCTCTGTTACTATCAGGTAAAGACAATAAATAAGTTTCTTCTCAAGTATATAAACCTGGTGGCATATAAATTTGACCAGCGTTTGTCAATTAGGTAAATTGAATAGATAAATTAAACCTTTTTACAGTTACACCGACTACAGGAAAGATGGAGCTGGACTTCCAGTGCATCACCACAGTAAATCATGACACTGCGAAAAAGACTCATTTTGTCAAAGCTTTTCATCCTGTAGTCTTCAGCACAACTCATAAAAGGGAAAACATGTAAATAGTGTACAAGGAAAGTGCTGATTTCCCACGCGCTGATCCTTTCACGCAGAGTAAGTTTATTTTTCACATTGGTATTCTTGCAAATTGTCTTGATGAGTGCAAGACAAAAAGTAGTTTCAGCAAAGAGTCCTTTCCCAGTAATACTCAAGTTCTGTACTAAGAAATAACTAATTAGCTGTAATAAGCACTGCCAAGATTTCTGAGGTACTACCATGTAACACAGCTTACATCTGATGTACTGATTTATTAAAACATCCTTTAGAAAGTGAACAACCCACCCAGTCTGCAGTACAGAAATTCACTGCTTCGGCAAAGTTGTAGCCCTGGTTGAATCCACTATGATAGGCTCTTGGGAAAGTAACCACAAACTCACCAGCACATTGATCTGTTCGGAACACCTAGGAATGAAATATAATTAGCAATGTGACATTCTCAATAGAAAGGAGTAATTCCATTCTCTTTAACAACAGATAAAGCACAAGTAGGCACAAATGGACACCATCAGCTCTCCAATGATTAAATTGGAAACTGGCTTCAATAAGCCATTAGGATAACTTAATTTTTCAAGTAGAACTAGTGGGTCTTCCTGCAAAAATGCACACACTTACATTTGGCAAGGCCAAAGAAATCTTGGCTTTGATACTCACTAATTTTCACTGCACCATCTCATGATGATCACATTGTAGAACGCCCAAGGGTTCTCTAAACCTTTGCAAGGTGAAATTCCTTTTGAACGGACTAGCTGAGTATTAGAGACGTTAAAAGAAAGTTTCCTTTGCAAGGTAATGAATTGTCTACACTACTGCAAGATAGGAAAAATTCACTGTACTCATTCAGGTAATGGTTTGGAGAATTCATCAGCATGACTAATAAGAGTTTTAAACAAAATAACTTCAGAATTCATAAAAAAAAGTTTATTTAATTTTAAGAGCTACTACTGCAGCTGCCAGGCAAGTGACCCAGAATTAATTTCTTCCAGTGATAAACAGCATCTCAACAAATTAGATGCAAGCTGGATAACAAGAGCAAGAAAATAACAAGAAAAATGAACATACCGGGACTCCGTGCTCCATAAGAATATTGGGATTCATGATGGTCACCAACTGGTGCAGCAGATCTGGCTGAGAATGGAACAGTTCTGGAGCCAGCTTCCTCATTACATGCTCGAGTTGTTCAGCAGCATAACCTGGCACCCCATACCATGTTTTTGGCTCCCCCCTGTCAGAAGGTAGTCAAGCAATACAAACTCATAATCCATGTTTCACACCATGAAGAAACTTGAAAGACAGCTGACAGGGACAATGCCGCTACAAAACAAAAGGTAACAAACTGCACAGTATCTTACTTGGTAAGTTACTTTATTTTTAAAAAAAATTGGTTCAATAAGAAAACACGGTTACACTGAGCACTAGATCACAACACATTTCAGACTTGTCTAATAATCAGAACAAGTTCTTCTGTCCTCCCAGCGGTGGTGTATTGCGGTAACAAAAAAAGAGAACAGGTAATTTCTAAGGAGGTGAGGGGAGCAGGAGGGACAGAAGTGAGGGCAAGGGAGGGCCCACTGCCCCTCCCCACCTCACGCACCTCTGCCCCACCCCCTCTCTTACGTGCTTGCGCATACACTCACTCTCCCTCACACGCGTGCATACACATATTAAGCTATGTGGTGAATTTGCAATTGCAGATACATTCTATTTTGTTCAAAAGGCAAACAATTTGCAGACAATGTGGCATTTTATAAATTCCTACTTTGAAATAAAACCCGCCTGACTCCAAGTTGATACACAGCTGGATTCTAAACAAGGCCTCACACCTGAAATGCATTGTCTGGCCTGGGATATCACTGCTGGTATACTGAGAGAACTGATAAAACCTTTAGTTATCTCGGAGCAGTGACTTGAATGAAACTTCGGAATTTGCACATTAATCCTTTTTAACTGATGAAAGACTTAACAGCCATCTTAGGTTTGTTCAGCCCCGCATCAATTCTATGACCCTTTGATCTTTTGCTTATAAATTCTGTGTCTAATATCACCTTTCTCACTGACAGCTAGACAAGGAGTGAGACTCCAAAAGCTTGTGTCTTCAAATAAACCTGCTGGACTAAAAACCTGGTGTGATTTTTGACTTTGTCAAAAAGTGGGCTGGATAAATACTTGAAAGAAAAAATTATGCAGTTACAGAAAAAAAAACAAGGTAGTGATCAAATTGACTGCTCTTTCAAGGAGGAAAGAAAAGAGACTCTTTTGGTACTGTACAATTCGACCACAGTCACAGGCCTCTGCACTGTGAATATGTTGGGGGGGGGAAGAAAATAATTTTTCTCAGAGGGTATCAATAGAAACTAACTTTTGTTAATAACACATGGATATGGTAATGAAATTCGACCACTCCTTCAGACTGGGAGCTCAGCCCCTCCCTGGATTAACAGCCAAATTTCAAATCAAACAAATCTGCAGACAGTGTGGAATGGAAACCATTCACCATGGGTGAAAACATGCTGAGTATTTTTTGTACGTTCCCTTTAACCTACTGTAAAAGTTTATTTTCTTGACTGCTTAGATGACAGCAGTGAAACTGTAATATTTGCTTGGAAAAGTTAGGGTAAGGAGTAACTGCCAAACTGATAAACCCAAGGTTCCTCAAAGTTTTCTCGCTACCGTCAAGGCTGAAGTTTGGAGGGTGATGGAACTCTGACCACTCACCTGGATTGGTGTAGCCACAATCATGTCAAAAAGCCCAAAAACCAGAAAGAGAGCAGTTTCCACTATGAACATCCTCCACTCAGTAACCACGGATGTCCTGTGGCTGCAGTGTGGCAGCTCACCCAGGTTTCCTCCAAAACCAATTTAAGCGGATCTCAAACAATTCTTCAATCACACAATGACCATTCCAAGCAATATCAAGCTAAGAATCAAAACTAAAGATGCTAGAGGGATTGAAAGCCCAGGTAAATCAAAATTCATATCACGTCCTCCAGAGACTCCCTGCTTCAGTGCCATCAAATTAACAAGCCAGTATTTCCCTAACTTGAAGCTAATTTGGACACCCTAGTTAGTACGGCACAGTTCATTGAAGGGAAACAATTGTAACTCAAAAATAACTAGCCAAATTTGCATGTTAGATAACACTGTGTAGAGCTGGATGAACACAGCAGGCCAAGCAGCATCAGAGGAGCAGGAAGGCTGACGTTTCGGGCCTAGACCCTTCTTCAGAAAATGAAGAAGGGTCTAGGCCC
>NC_063349.1:516867-538902 GCF_021869965.1 Rhincodon typus
CACCTTGTTATCTCAGATTCTCCAGCATCTGCAGTTCCTACTATCTCTGAAACAATATTTGCATGTTAAGCTGTTTTTGGTGTTAATGAATGCCTTTGCAGTACTCCAAGGAGCAACATGGTATTGTTTTCAAGCAATGTACTCAAAGCTGATACTAATAGGTTACTCAATAAATTGTCAGATTTATGCTCTGGCTTAGATTAGAAAAGATGGTGTTAAATTACAAACCAGTGGAGGTAGTTGATGGAGTAGCTCCAGTGGTCTTCAATGTGCCAGCAAAAGGAGGAGAAGCACATCCCCACATAAAGCCAAGGAATTTTCATCCCAGAGATGTCTGCGTTGATGTGAGTCAATACTGACTGCTCCAGAATTGGCATGTTGTTCAAGTTCCAACCGGAACTGGCATATTCCTTTGAAAAAAAATGCAAAAACCACATAGGTGAAACACAGCAGAGTCCAAGGAGAAACTGATCTGGGGCATAAGTAGGGAATGGCAAATAAGAAAATGAGTGCAAAAGGGGTAATGCAGTGGTGGGTGAGGCAGAGAGAGGGTGTTGAGAATTTTCAGGACAGAACAATTTTCACTAACTTCCATAAAGTGGAATTTAACTTTCGAAAGTTTATCTCTGTTGAGATGCAAGGAGACACAGGAGTGACAACACTCAAGTAAAATGGAAAACAAAAAGCTCTTTCTTCCTCAAAGCCTGCTGCAGACCTACTGCATATTTCACCTGGCCCAGTTTTACCAACACAGGGATTGTATACCAAAGAAATCTGTCTACTCAAACTAGAACAAAAAGGAATGATGATGCCACATGCAGGTTTTTAGGGGCTCACGTAATCGCACACCAGTTGTAGTCTGAAACAAAAGGCTCAAATTTTCACTGCTGCTCAGCAGTAGTTTTGGAGACGCTGCAGGTGAGTGCATTGTGGGTTCAGTGATACCATGATAACTGCACAACAATACATCAGACCAGCTCCACAATATGCTTCCTCCCTCATGTTTTTTGCAGAACTAATGCACAGTAGTGAGAGAAACTATCAGCAATGGCAGGTAATTAAAAAACACAACTTTGCCAGAGTCACAAAGACTGCTGTTTACCAGTGTTCCTTTGTGGGAATTCCCAGCGACAAACATTTCCAATCACCACAACCCTAAGGAGCTCTCAGTCAATTCTGTGGCTTCCCTGCTGCTCCTAATGCTTAGGCCTTAGTTGCACTTTCACTGGTCGTGCAGCAAGATTACCAGCTTCCCTTGCAGTGGACCACATGACCTACAGCTTCAGCCTTTGGAACTCACCCAGCAAATCTCCAGTACTTTGATAACAAATAAGAGACAATCCAACAGTGGCAGTCTCCTGCAAAATTCAGCTGGAAAGTGCACTAGTACATAGAAATCACTCATGACTCAGTTCCTATTAATCAGCAAAATTCAGCTTAACATGCTAGAGTGCCACAGATTAAGTCTCAGGCAACCAAGATCAACATCAAACACTTGAGGATTAAATTAGAGAAAAGATACAAAATAAGAAGCCCTTACCTCCTCTTCAGGCATTAGCCTTCTTTTGGTCTCTTTGACTGGGAATCCGCTACCAAATTCTTTTGAGGTAATGTCAGCACCATACTCCACAATAACATCCTCCTCAATGCTGCTCACAAGTCGCCAGAACTCCTTCTCCACTAGTTCTGTTGGGACCATCTGCCAGAGCAAGAAATACAACCAGTATTTATTGATGGACTAAAAATAATGCAAGAGTGGAGGGGTAGAGGGGCGGTTAGTGACGAAAGTAGTGCCAGGAGCAGTGGTGCTTAGTCGCTGGTATGGGGAATAACTAGCATAGAGTATGTAATGGTCTGAACAGGCTGGTACAATGTTCTGTTTTTGGCTGTCCTAAATACATTTGATAAAAAGGTGCCACATATAAAGACTATCACACAAGATAAGAGCTCACAGTCCTGAAAGTGATACAAGATTGACCAACAGGATCAGGATAAGTTGATTATCCTTAGGTTGGCAAACTGTACCTAGTAGACTACCATAGGGGATCAGTACTGGGTAAAGTCCTGGCTTGCAACTTGTGTGGATGAAAGAACCTTGTACTTTAGACAATTACAAGATCTCAGGCTCCTACATTTCTGGATCAATGGATCTGCCTCAAATTCATACTCGCTTATCATCGAGCACAACTCAAATCAGAAGTATATCTTGGGTGATTGCCCCCTCTGTGATGCATCTCAAGGGTCAGCACTCTGACTCCAGCTCTGATATGGAAACGCTGATGTTGAACTGGGGTGGACAAGGTCACAACACCAGGTTATAGTCCAACAGGTTGATTTGAAAACACAAGCTTTCAGAGCCTCAGTTCTTCTTCAGGTGTTAGAGAGGTAGTATCAGACACAGAATTTATAAGTAAAAGATCAAAGGTTCACACCATTGATGAGGATGTACCAAACAAACCCAAGATGCTGTTAAATCTTTAATGAGATAGAAGGTTTTAATCGATTAATACGTATATGCCCGAATTCCTTTCGTGTCATAGTACTGTGAGAACTAAAGGTCTCAATGTAAAGAAGGTGATATTTTAGGTCAGACAATGCACGTTAGGTATGAGGTCTTGTTTAGAATCTGTTTGTGTTTTAGTACATGCACACGCAGTCAAATATGGTGTTTTATAAATTCCTACTTTAGAAATAAAACCAGTGACTCCAAACTAAAACACAAAGATTCTAAACAAGGTCTCGCACCTAACATGCATTGTTTGACTTAAAATGTCACTTCTTCTTTATATTGATAAAACCTTTAGTTCTCTCAGGACTGTGACTTAAAAGGAATTCAGGCATTTACATATGCAGATCAATCAATTAAAACCTTCTAACTGATTCAAGATTAAAACAGCATCTTAGGTTTGTTCAATACATCCCCATCAATGGCGTAAACTTTTGATTTAAACCTGAAGAAGGACGGAGGCTCAGAGCTTGTGTTTTCAAATAAACCTGTTGGACAATCACCTGGTGTTGTGTGGCTCCTAACTCCAGCTCATCGAGCCAAGATGCCTTCAGCAGCAGACACTCCAAACACTGTTTGCTATCAACCAGAACAAATCCCATCAAAAATATATTAAGACAACAGCCTATACCCTAACTACAACTTATTTTAAGTTTTACTGTCTTAATTGTAAGGAGCTACTTCCAGATGCAACAAGGTTAGTCAAACTACTCAACTTTAAGCAAAACACACTGTTTTTATGTAGAGTTAAAATACGGACAAAATAAAAGAATTGGCTTAACTGTCAGTCTATCAAAATGCTAAACAAAATAATAGATATATTAACGACCACTAATTAACTACTCCAATGTAGTAACATCCCATAAACACATCTTGGCAATGGCAAATTCAGTAAAATAGATTGACTCACTTGCAATCTAGAAGCAGGAAGAGAACTCCAACGTTTAGCTTTTAACGAGAGAAATAACAGCTTTCACATCTAGCTTCAAGACCTCAGCAACTGCAAAAAACAAACTAAAATTCCTGGTTCTGTGGCAGCTTGACCCCACCCATTCAGGCTGCTTCTATTGTTTCAACTTTTCAAAAAAATCCCCAAGGCCTCTCAAGTTGTTTACTTTATTGGCTTTAAGCAGACCGCTCGCTACCTCGGTCTCAACACCTCCATATAAGAAAAGGACAAAATACATACTTATAGCCATAAATCACCATAAACGTCTTGCCTTCTCAGCCTTGCACAAGGCGTAGTGAGCTTCACTACCATGGGTTGTGTGACTTATAAATTTATAAAAAGCACCTGAACCTTTACACTTCCCTTTCAAATACAGTCCTCCTGATTCAAGCTTGCCTTTTTGGCCTCATTTGTGGCCATGATTACTTTGCAAATATTTGTTTGAGTTACACATCAACCACAAACCCAGGCCTGTGCCATGTCAGCCAGCGAATGTATTTTCTTTTTTCAAGACATGAGAACACGACATTTTCCCCACTACCTCTCATTCGCTACTCAAAGTCAAATTAATAGAGCGCTGTCAGTCCTGCAATATCAGAACATGTGACATACATCCCATGTTATGTTATTTTCTGCATACATGCGGTCATAGGGGCACCTAATCAATTGTTCAATTTCAAACACAAAAACAGAGATTGCTGGAAAAACTCAGAAGGTCTGGCAGCATCTGTGGAAAGTAAGTAGAGTTAACATTTAGGGTGTAGTTACCATTCTTCAGAGCTGGGCCCAAAACATTGACTCTGCTTACTCTCCACAGATGCTGCCAAACCTGCTGAGCTTTTCTAACAATTTTTGATTTTCAGCATCCACAGTTCTTTGCCTTTTTATTTAATTGTTCGAATTGTTTTGCATTAATGTGTAGCAACAATAACAACCCATCACACTAAATGTGAGCTCATGGCACCATGTTAATTACTAAGACAGCACATCCTGGAGAAATTAAGAATACATTTTCAAAGTACTCTAAATAAATAATAATTGTCAGCTATCATCGTCAAGTCCGAACAACATTATACAGAACTTAGCAGGTTTATTGTGGTAAGTTGAATAAAGGCAATCCACGAGTTCAACTGCTTCTATTATGTTTTAATCATTTGCCTCAAAGTGTATTATGCTCCATCCCAGCTAGCGACTAAACGTTTAGTTTTGCAAACCCCCCTTCAAAAGGGTCTGCAAACAGTCACAGCATTCCTAGTTCAAATAAGAATTAAATATTGGCTCCTGGCTCAGTTTCAGTTGTTATACAATTACAGCTTAAATTCAATGCAGTCACTATTTTCAACACCTAGCCCCATTAACCCCTCCTCACCATTACTCAAATATCCACCCCTTCCTTACTGCCCTTACCCACTTCCAACGTTCATTTCACTGGCCCCCACCTGGACCTTGAAAACCATCTGGGTCTCACCTGCACCCAACAGTAACTATCCTCCTCTTCTTCACTAGCGCCGTCCAATCCCTAACCGCAATCAGAGCTCCCCCACCTGCAGCCTCCACTCCAGTAACTCCTACATTAATTCTCAAAATTAAACAGGTTTTGTCATTATTTTAATGCCTTTTAATTGACTGTTTTAATTTTTCAACCATGCAGGAGTCAAAAGATGCACTGCTTCACATCACTAAACAGGAGCATATGGATTTAGGGCTGTCCTGTTTTTATAGAGAATCATAAATAATGTTTGGGTGATGTTCAGAGTAAAGCACTAGGAAGGAAAGGAAGAAGAAAACGTAAATGACTCGTTCAAGAGGCTATTTATCCCAAAATAACCTCAAGTAGTTAGGCCAGCATTTACTGCCCATTCCCAATGGCCCTCAAGAAGACAACAGTGATACAACTTCCCGAACTGCTAAAGCCATGGGAGGTAAAGGATATCCACAGTGCTGTTAGGAAGGAAGATCCATGATTTTGATTCTGACAGTCATGGAACTGTATATGGTCTGTAAAAATGTAAATATTAGTTCCAAGTCAGAATGATGAGCGACTTGGAGGGTGACTTGCAGGTGGAGGAGTTGGCACATCAGTTTCCTTCTTCCTTCCAGCTGGTAGAGGTCATGGGATTGGAAGGTGCTGTCCAAGAAGCTTTGGTGAGTTGCCCCAGTGCATCTTGTAGATGGTACACACTGCAATCATTCTGCATCGATGGAGGAGTGAGAAAAAAAAAAAAGTGTTTGAGGTGATCAATTGGATGCAAATCAAACAAATCTGGACAGCGTGGAAAATGTGCACATTCAGGCAAGTGACTTGCGCCTTGTAGATGGTGGCCAAGCTTTGGAGAGGCAAAAGAGGCAAGTTACTTGCCACAGAAATCCCTGCCTCTGACATGCTCACATTGCCACAATACCTATATGGCGGGTTCAGTTCAGTTTCTGGCTGACATCATGGATTGATGTGGAACAATGGATAGATTCTCTTTGTTAACGGTTATTGCCTGGCATGTGTATGGCATGAATACTTGCTACTTATTAGCCCAAACTGTCCAAGTCTTACTGCATATGGGCATCTGAGGAGTCATGAATGGTGATGAACATTGTGCAAAAATCAGCTAATATTGCTGTGTCTGATATTATAATGGAGGAATAGCAACATCTCCCTTTTTGCTGGCTCCGACTTCAAACAATGAAGAGCCCTCCACCGCCGCCGCCGCCCCCGCCCCGTGCCCACTAACAACAGCAACCCCCCACCTCCCCAACCAATTCCCATTGATTGCTGTCTTGCTTGGAGATCCTTGCTGCCACAGTCAAAATTATTCTACAAGCACTGCAGACATAACAAAAGATACTCACATGTACTGGCATGTTGAAGTAGTCAGACTTGAAATTATCTGCCATCTCACCAAAGCTTTGGAGTGTGTACTCCCTGACTGCCTGCTCAAAGCCAAATGCCTCAGGAGGTTTACTGCATGCCTATGTACACAGAGGACAGAGAAAAAGGAAAGATGAATGCTAAGGTTATAGGAAAATTCAAGCTCATTCCTGACATTATATTCTTATTTCCATTTGTACAAACAAGTACTTCATTCCTATAAACCAGCAACAGGTTTGGTAGTAGGAAAGCTTTACAAATGATAATTTGGGACAAACTGAACAGTCAATTAGACAACGACAGAATAAAGCTTATATGGATTTGTTAAAGACGAACTGTGTTTGAATAACTGTATTGAAATTTTTAACCAAGGAATAAATTTTGGATGAAGGTAGCACATTTAATCCAGAATATGTTATCAAACCTCTTTGGAAAATCAAAGTGCTATGTAAATCAGTTGGTCAACAAAGTTGAAACCAATGACAGAGGTAGGAGAGTAGTAGTTGTGAATGGCTGTTTTGAGCCTGAAGAAAGGGACACAATGAGGGGTTCCCCATATTGGTAATAGGGCAATGAAGGCAAAATGGAGATGCTGAAAATCTGAAACAAGCAAACAATATTGGAGAAACTTAGCAATATCTGTGGATAGAAAAAAATAGCTTCGAGTTAAGGCTGTTGCTTGCTTTTGATGTGAGATTTCAATACTCGCACAGATGACACCAAGTTTACACATATTGTGATTTGTCAGAAGGCTGGTGGAACGGGCCAGCAGTTGACATTTAATTTTGTGCATTGGCACATTTTAGTTGGAAGGAATGAGGCAAGGCAATAGGTAAAATTGAGTGTAGAAACTAGATTTGGGGATTCCTAACTTCTCTTCTAAAATGGTTAGCACTGCTGCCTCACAGCGCCAGGAGCCTGGGTTCGATTCCATCCTCAGACAACTGTCTGTGTGGATATGAGGAATGTTTGAGGACTATACTCATTGGAGTTTTAGAAGGAGAAGGAATCTAATTGAAACTTTCAGAATACTGAATGGCCTGGACAGAGTGGATGTTGGGAAGATGCTTCCATTGGTAGGAGAGACTAGGACCTGAGGGCACAGCCTCAGAGTAAAGGGAAGACCTTTTGGAACAGAGATAAGGAGAAACGTCTTCTGCCAGAGAGGGGTGAATCTATGGAATTCACTGCCACAGAAGGCTGTGGAGACCAGGTTATGGAGTACATTTAAGACTGAGATAGATAGGTTCTTGATTGTCAAGGGGATCAAGGGTCACGGGGAGGAAGTAGAAGAATGGGGTTAATAAATTTATCAGCCATGATTGAATGGCTGAGCGGCCTGATTTCTGCTCCTGTGTCTTATGGTCTTATAGAGTTTGCACATTCTCCCCGTGTCTGCATGGGTTTCCTCCCAGTCCAAAGATGTGCAGGCTAGGTGAATTAGCCATGCTAAATTGCCCAGTGTTCAGGGATGTGTAGATTAGGTGGGATGCTCCTAAGGTTGGTGTGGACTGGTTGGGCCAAAGGGCCTGTTTCCACACTGTAGGGATTTAATGAATAATTCCCTTAAGTAAATCTAACAAGATGCAACCACAAGTCCATGTTTTAACAAGTAATTAACTTCAGAATCCATCTTCTTCTAGACATGATGGGAACTAGACTAACCATGAGTCCATTTGCCTCTCTTCCTTGTTGAGATCAAGCCAAGGAGATGAAAAATGTGCTTCTAATTGCCAAAAGGCATTAAAAAAATCCTCGATATACTCCATGGCAAAAGTTTGGTACACACTTATGACCTTGGCAGGACCAAAAAAATGCTGCAACATATGTGCAACGAGAATATTACCTGTCATTTACCCCCCTCATACACATTCTTGACTTTTTCTTTTAAAAGCAGACAAACAGAAAATGGAATAAATCACACGACTGCTCTGCCATTCAAAATGTTTATGGCTGACCTTCAGCTTCAACTCCTTTCCCACCCACCCTCTACATCTCTCAGAAGTTCTACAGCAGGGAACTCAATTGAGGTGAATTACAAGAGCTCATATCACATGCCAAGATGCATGGTGCATTGGTAAGCATGTGGGACAGCATGAAGGAGCATTCACAGAACCACCTAGCACCTCTTACAAAGTGAGCCATGAACAGAAATTAAGGCACCCTGCTTTTTGCTGGAAATTATGAGTCTGTGTTGAAGCCATTCCTTTGTGCCCTGGAAGGACTGAGCACTGCTAGATCAACATGTCTGTAACCAGTGTCTCAGCTTCCACTACAGGACAAGCGAGGGGCTTCTTAACATCACACTGCTGCAGCAGAAACAAAAGGGTCCAAAAAAAAAAAAAAAAAAAAAAAAAAAAAAAAAAAAAAAACCCTGCAGTCCCTCTCAGCCAACGTCAGCAGCTTGCCAACAGGCACACTGCAGCCATTGAAGTAGCACTTGGCTGGGAGAATGAAGCCAAACAAGACTGCTCACACTCCAAGCAATACAAGATTCAGGAGCAGTTGTGTTTTTTTTGACATTGTTAATATGAAGGCAGGACAACATGACCAACTGTACGATTTCACTATTGGCCCTCCCTGGTTGCTTTTGACAATGGATATCTGGTTGGGGAATAGGGTGTATTACTTGGTATGGGGAGTTCCTTGTAACAGAATTGAAACTCTCAAGCTACTTTGCATGTGCCCAATTGGTGACTATTCCTCTTCGTCCTCAACCTGTGAAGTGGACAGCATCTGACTCATAGGGAATCTACCACCCAGCCGAATCCAGGCACCCCATTACCCCGCCTTGCATTCTTCAGAAGAGAACTGAGTTCCCTCTAATTGCAAAGAATACTTCTTCAAATGCTTACGAACTGTATTATAGTACCTGTTCCTCCAGGAGCAGCATAAAAACAGTTGGATGATCACCAACACAAGTTTGGTACAAAGGAATAGCACAAATCTGATAACCTGCCTCATGAGACACAGCCTCCCTAAGCACTACCATTGACTAAATGTGCTGTCCGAGTCATTCTCCCAAAACCGTACAAAACTCTGGTGCGGCTGCACTTGGAGTATTGCGTACAGTTCTGGTCACCGCATTATAGGAAGGATGTGGAAGCATTGGAAAGGGTGCAGAGGAGATTTACCAGGATGTTGCCTGGTATGGAGGGAAGGTCTTATGAGGAAAGGCTGAGGGACTTGAGGCTGTTTTCGTTAGAGAGAAGAAGGTTAAGAGGTGACTTAATAGAGACGTACAAGATGATCAGAGGATTAGATAGAGTGGACAGTGGGAGCCTTTTTCCTCGGATGGTGATGGCTAGCACGAGGGGACATAGCTTTAAATTGAGGGGTGATAGATATAGGATAGATGTTCTTTACTGTAGTAAGGGCGTGGAATGCCCTGCCTGCAAAAGTAGTAGACTCGCCAACTTTAAGGGCATTTAAATGGTCATTGGATAAACATATGGATGATAATGGAATAGTTTAGGTTAGATGGGCTTCAGATTGTTGCGCCGACCTGTGAAACCATCGAGGGCCGAAGGGCCTGTACTGCGCTGTAACGTTCTATGTTCTACGTTCTATAACATTTTGTAGCTAGCACCTTCTCCCCTCTACCTACAGGACTTTCCAGTATGCTGCCTCCTCTCCATGTCCTGAGCACGTTACACTTATAATAGCACGATAACAACTGCACCTGTATTGAAAAATCAGTCAGAGCCCTTCAGCCCACTAAATCTGCACTGACATCGAGACTAATCCCACTTTCTACCACGTGGCACGCAGTCTTGAATGTTCTGACATTTCAACTGCCAATCGATGAACTTTTAAAGGTGGTCAAGGTTTCCTACCTCTCTCTCTCTATTAACCCCTCCCACACCCCCACAGGCTGTGCATTCCAGGCTCCCACTACCTCTGGTGGAAAAAAAAAACACTTTCCTCAAATTCCCTCTAAACCTGCCTGTCCTTCACTTAATATTATACCTCCTCGTTGGTGAACTTTCAGCTAAGCTGCTTTCAATTCACCTTTTTATGCCTCTCAATCTTACAATCAGGTCATACCCTCAATCTTTTCTGCTCCAAAGAAAACAGCCCAAGCTTATTCAATCTCTTAGCTACAGTGATTTATCCCAGGCAACATCCTGAAAGTTTTCTGCACCCCCTTCAGTGCAGTCACATCCTTCCTTCTGTGTGGTGACCAGAACTGGGAACGGTACTCCAGTTGTGACCTAGGTCAAAAGTTCTGTACAGTTCAAACATGACATCCTTACTCTTATAATCTATTCCTCTACTGATAAAAGTGTCCTATATGCCTTTTCAACTTCCCTGTTAACCTGTCCTGCCATCTTCACCCCTATCACCCCACCTCTGTCCCTCCAAGCTTCCTACTATCCTGCCATCCACAGCCATCTTTCCTTGTCTTATTTCTTCTGAGGTGCATTACCTCATACTTAACAGGATGAAATTCCATCTGTCACTGATCTTCTCATCAAACCAATCCATCTATATTTTCTTGTAACCCACTACTTCCTCAATTAATAACCCAGCCAATCTTTGAGTCATCCAAAAACTTCCCACGTGCTTTTATATTCTTCAAACTTCCATGTGAAAATTTGTCAAGGGTTTTGCTGAAATCCATATAAGCTACATCAACTGCACCTGGTCACCTCAAAACAAAAAAAAAAGAAAAGAAAAGAAATGCATCGGGCATGGCCTCCATCCATAAAAAGTGATTTTGCTATCCCTGATCAAATCTGGTGTCTCTCGATGGAGATCAATTCACTCCAGTCATGAACAGTGGTTGACAATTGAACAGCTCACTGGAGAAGGCAGCTCCACAAACATCCCCATCTTTGGTGATAGAAGAGACCAACACAACAGTGCGAAAGAAAAGGCTGAAGCATTGGCAGCAATCTTCTGCCAGAATTACCAAGTGGATCACCCATCTCGGCCTCCTCCAGTGATCCCCTGCATCACAGATACTAGTCTTCAGCCAATTCGATTCACTCCATGTGACATCAAGAAACAATTGGAGGCACTGGACAGTGCAAAGGCTAGGGACCCTGACAACAGTACTGAAGACTTGTGCTCCAGAACATGCCACCTCCTAGTCAAGCTCTTCCAGTCCAGTTGCAACCTACCATCTACCCAACAATGTGGAAAATTGTCCAGGTACATCTTCTATATAAAAAGCAGGACAAGTCAAACCCAGCCAATTACCATCCCATCAGTCTGCTCTCATTCATCAGCAAAATAATGGAAGGTGCCATCACCAGGGCTGTCAAGCAATACCTGCTCAGCAATAACCAGCTCAGTTTCAACCAGTTTGGGTTTGCCCAGAAACAAACAAACAGTCAGCTCCTGACCTCATTACAGCTTGCTTCAAAGATAGACAAAACAACTGAATTCCAAAAGGTGCAGTGAGAGCGACAGCCCTTGACATTAAGGCTGCATTCGAGCCAGGGTGGCATCAAGGAGCCACAGCAAAACAGGAATCAATGGGTATCAGGAGACAAACTTTCTGCTGGTTGCAGTCATACCTAGCACAGAGGAAGACAGTCATGGTTGTTGGAGGTCATTCATCTCAGCACTAGGACATGTCTGCAGTTCTTCAGGGACAGTCCTAGGCACAATCATCTTCAGCTGTTTTACCATTGGCCTTCTCTCCAACATAAGGTCAGAAGTGGGGATTGATTCTTCAGAAGATGAGGGGTGAAACACAGCCTTGGAAGATAAAAATATCCTCCAAGACCCACAAGTCATCAGAGTCTGACAGAGATAGTAGGAACTGCAGATGCTGGAGAATCTGAGATAACAAAGTATAGAGCTGGATGAACACAGCAGGCCAAGCAGCATCAGAGGAACAGGAAGGCTGACGTTTCCGGCCTAGACCCTTCTTCAGCCATCAGAGTCTGATACATGTTTTTACAAAATAAATTGTATATGAAATCAAAGGCTTGGATATAAAACTCTGCAGTGCAAAATAGAAAAAGTTTATGCATCAAACCCCAATTATGCAATTTATCCATCACCCATTTTTCCAGCCATGGAAATGAATGTTTAGCATGTGGGAGAACTTCTATATGTTTTAAAGCTAGAAAAGTGGAAAAAACACACAATTTGCTGCACTTGTGATTTAGAAAATGTCCTAAATAACCAGTAAAGTAATAAAAATATGCAGTAAAACAGCTGCTCATCAGGATGAAGTCAATTCACGCAAAAATTACCATTACAAAAGTGGGCTGAGCTTACTTACAAGCAAGCTGAACTGGGCACTTCATCACTTCAATCCTCTGGCAACATGAAATAAAAACCACCAACATCTTACCTCTGCCACACACTTAGGGCATCTCCAATCTCCCTTGGGCACATCCATGAGGGGAGGAATGAGACAGAAAGTGTGGTAACTGTCATCACATCCATCACAGAGCAGTAAGCGGTCTTCATCATCCCCACGTGCACACACAAGGCAGACATACAGGTCAATCTGCAAGAGATAAACAAATCAATAAGGGAAAGTGCAAAGTATGAGCTCTCATGTTCGCTGCTAATTGAAACAACTCATACCTTTGCAGCTTTACAGACATTACTAACATTTCTGACTGTGATAGAATGGTCATAATCAATCAGCACAGAAGCAGACCCTTCGGTCCAACTGATCCACGTCAACCATTTTCCCAAACTAAACCAGTCCTGTTCGCCTGCATTTGACCTATATCCCTCCAAACTTTTCCTTTTCATGCATTTATCCAAGTGTATTTTAAAATGTTGTAACTGAACAATGACAATTCATACTTCGTAATACATGCAGTGGCACGTGGACAGAGTCTCACACAGAAAATGGCTTGACCATCATCATGGTCCAGGTATGACCATGTGCACTGACAATGCGACACTAGATTCCTTCACATAGCAAAGCTCCACAAACACCAGGAATCTGTTACTTGATGCTGAAATCACTGCAGCAGATACATGGAGACATCACCACTTGCAAGTCCCCATCCAAGCACATACTATCTTGACTTAGAATTATATCACCTTCCCTTCACTATCACTGGGTCAAAAGCCTAGAATTCCCTTCCAACAGCAAAGTGTCACTATATCCTGAGGACATCTGCAGTTGAAAAAGGCAGCTCATCACCGTACTCTCCAAGGCCACTAGGGACGGGCAATAAATGCTGACCAAGTCAGCAAGACCCACATCCCACAAATTTTTTTTTAAAAAGCTGCAGATGTTGTTACAAATCAAGCAGAGGAGCATGGGATACTAGCAGCTTGCTTGGTGTTCTCCATCTGTGAAGTCGACGAAGCCCGCATTCTCTCAAGCCCTACAATGTAGACCTATACAACATGAGCTAAGGAAAAGGCAGGACTATTTCTTCACCTCTCTTAGAAGAGCAAGGTCACAAACTCAGGGGTCTCCAAACAGTACTAATTCCATCAGCATACTCTAATTACTTAGTCAATGATGCCTGCCACTTATAGGTGATGGCCCTAACCTTTGCTGGGTCAGCCGAAATAAGAAAGATACATGAAGCATGCTCTATTGAAACATCAATTGGTTGGGCTATGTCTCAAATGTTTTCTGAAGGGATGTGTGTGTACCAAAATTAAGTGCTATAACTCAAAAAAAAAGTGAAAGCATGTCTGAGTGAGTTCAGATTTAAAACACAGTCTATTAGATGTGGAATCTAACATTTGTCAATAAAACAAGATGCAGTTGATCAGTCTTTTTTTGTAAATATCACAGTTAATTAGACTACACAACACTGGAAGTGAATAACTTAGGAGCAGCTTGAGCAAACTGGTCTGAAGACAAGGTTAACTGAAAACTGAAAGACAAGTCTCTTTCCTATGATATAACCCATGATAGATAGCCTACATAAGCTGGGTGTGAACGGACAAGACAGAAACAGGAACACAGAAAATAAAGCAGAAATAGGCCATTTGTGCCTTTGAGCCTGCATCACCATTCAATTGAATTGTGACTAATCATCCAACTCATACCTTGTTCCACTTTCTCCCTCTATCTTTGATCCCTTAATCCCCAACAATTACTTCTAACTCCTTGAAAACATTCAATGTTGTGGTCTCAACTATTTTCCATGGAAATGAATTATACAGGTTCACCATTCTCAGTGAAGAAACTTCTCATCTCAGTCCTAAATGGCTTACCCTACATCCTAAGACTGTGACCCCTCCTTCCTGTGTTTACCCTGTCTCAGCCTGTTTCTCAGAATCTAGAATCCCCCTCATTCTTCTAAACTCCCAATGGATCTATTCTTAACCAATCCAGTTTCTCTTCATACATCAGTCCTACCATCCCAGGAATCAGTCTGGTAAACCTTTGTTGCATCCTCCATAACTAGAACATCCTTCCGCAGATCAGTAGGAGACCAAAACTGTACACAAATATTCCAGGTGTGGTTTCAAGGCCCTGTACAACTGCAGCAAGATATCCTTACTCCTGTACTCGAATCCTCTCACTATGAAGGCGAACATACCACTGCCTCAAAATCCCTCTAGACCTCCTGCATATTCTTTCAGTGACTGGTGTATAAGGACACCCACGTCTTGTTGCACCTTACCCTTTCCCAAACTACTGCCATCCAGATAATAATCTGCTTTCCTGTTTTTGATGCCAAAGTGAATAACCTCATTTATCCACATTATACTTGATCTGCCATGCACTTTTCCAATCAGCTGGTCCAAATCACACTGCGCATTTGAATGAATGAATTAGTTTTATTGTCACACCCCTGTAAGCACCTTACAGCTCATCCTCCTACCCAGCTTTGTCATCTGCAAACTTGGAGATATCATATTTAGTTCCCACATCTATATCGTTAATATATATTGAATAGCTGGGGTCCAAGCACTGATCCCTGTGGTATCCCATGAGACACTGCCTGCTACTCAAAAAAAAACCTGTTCATTCTCTTCTTTGCTTCCTGCCTACCAACAGGTTCTCTAGCAAAGTCAGTTGTACACTATCCCTAATCTATGTGCTTTAATTATGCATGTATTATCTTTTGACTTTGTTAAAATCCTTCCGAAAGTGCAACTAAACATACAAATCTCCCCTTATCACCTTGATTACAGACATCCATGAAAAATTTCCAGTGGATTTGCCAAGCGATGCTGACTCAGTTCAATTCCCATCACTGTTTTCCTAAGTACACTGTCATTAAATGGACTTAGCATTTTCACTATCACCGATGTCAGACTAAACAGTTTATAATTCTGTGTTTTCTCTTTTTTAAAGTAGTGAGGTTACATTAGCCATTCTCCAATCCCTAGGAACTGTTCCAGAGTCGATAACATTTTGAAAAGTGACCATCAATGCATCCACTATTTCAAGAACCACTTCCTTAAGTACTCGGATGTAATTTATCAGGCCCTGGGGATTTATTAGCCTTTAAACTCAAATTCCCCAACATAATTTCCCTACTAATGGTCATTTCCTTCAGTCCGGTTCTCCTTTACCACACATTGTGTATTAAAATATGGAATCAAGAATTTTACTAGACAGAAGTAGACCATTCAACCCATCACACTTATCAGCTTTTGAAAGAGCTACCCAATAGTCCCAATCTCAAACCCTATCTCCATAGCCCTATAAATTCATTACTTCCAAATATTTTTCAACTCTCTTTAGAAATCTACTGTGGAATTTGCCTCTCCCAGGCAGTGCATTCCAACTTGAAATTGCTCATTTCACTTAGCTCTCTTGCTGAATTTTGAAATTGTGAACCCTAGTTACTAATATAACAACTAATGAAAACAGAATATCCTTTTTTACCTTTTCAAAGTTCCTCATAATTTTGAACACCTCAATGGAGGTTGCCTCTCCAAGGACAGCATAGAATCACAGAATTCCCTCAGTGTGAAAGCAGGCCATTCGGCCAATTGGGCTCACACCACCCCTCTGAAGAGCACTCTCACCCAGGCCCACCCCACCCTGTAACCCTGCACTTCCCATAGCTAATCCACCTAGCCTGCACATCCCTGGACACTACGGGCAATTTAGAATGGCCAGTCTACCTAATCTGCACATCTTTGGATTGTGGGAAGAAACCAGAGCACCTGGAGGAAACCCACACAGACACGGGGAGAATATGCAAACTCCATACAAATAGTCGCCCAAGGGTGGAATCGAACCTAGGTCACTGGCGCTGTGAAGCAGCAGTGCTAACCACTGAGGAATAGCATCACTTCCTTGCTTTTATGCTCTCTGCCACTATTTATAAACCCAAAGATCCTAAAAGCCCTCAAAACTGTTTCAACTTTCCTGGCCACCTTCAGAGAATTATACACTTGAACTCCAGAGTCTCTCAACTCCGGTCCTCCCTTCAAAGTTGTACCATTGAACCTGTATTGTCTCTCCACATTTCTCCTACCAAAATGCATTACCTCACATTTCTCTTCATTGAAATTCATCTCCCGGATGTCTGTTCATTTGGCAACTTTACTATTTAAAGGTCTGGATTCTCTTTCACATTAGTCGTCAACATCTTCTCATTCTCCTTCCACCCACTCACCACCCCCCATTACAGAGTAGTTTTTACTTCCCCGTTGAACTTTCTACATTCAACTTGGTTCTCACTTATGTTATCCACCAGACATGTGTCACAAACATCTTTCCTCTGTTTTATTGTATGCTATCATGCAGGGAGCTCAGGCTTTGGCTATCCCACTTGCCTCCTAAAGGAAATGTACCTAGATGGCACTGAAATTCTCCACTCTATAAAAACAGTTCGCTGTTCAATTGCAGTTATACTTGCCATTCTTTGATACCAATTTACTGAGGCAGATCAGTTCACAAACCAGTAAAATTAGCTTAAATATTTTTACTCAAGATCAGTTGAGAAAGAACACGGATCACCCATATCATATCAGCTTGTAATGTTTTCCTATTAACACTTGATCCACTTGATTTTGCAGAACCAACAGTGCCCTGTAGCATGTTCAACAAGAAAAATGTGATCAAGCAAAGTCTCCTGAACACACACCTGCTGTTTGTCATTTATATAAACAATTTGGATGAGAATAAAGGAGGCATGGTTAATAAGTTTGTAGATGACACCAAAATTGGTGATATAATGGTTACCTAAAAGTACAACGGGATCTTGATTGGCTGAGCCAATGGTCTGACAAGTGGCAGACGGGGTTTAGTTTAGACAACCGCAGATGTTGCACTTTGGTAAAACAAACAAGGGCAGGACTTACCCAGTTAAATGGTAAAGCCTGGGGGAAATGTCAAACAGAGAGGCCTAGGGGTCAAGTGCATTGTTCCTTCAAAGTGGCGTCACAGGGAATCAGGATGGTGAAGGCAAGCACGTCAAACACCGCCTTTAACTCGGTCACAGCATTGAGTACAAGAGTTGGGACATCATGTTGCAGCTGTACAGCAATTGGTGAGGCCACCTTTGGGGTACTGTGTACAGCCCTGCTACAGGAAGGATATTATTATTATTTGAAAGAGTGCAGACAAAATTTACAAGGATGTTATCAGGATTAGAGGGTTTAAGTGATAAGGAAAGGCTGGGGCTTGTTTTCCCCCTGGAGTATTGGAGGCCGAGGGGTGACCTTATAGGGGGTTTTTAAAATCATGAGTGGCATAGGTAAGGTGAATGGCCATAAGGTCTTTTCCCGAAGGGTGGGGCATTCTAATGTAGAGGGATGAGATAACAAGGTGTAGAGCTGGATGAACACAGCAGGCCAAGCAGCACCAGAGGAGCAGGAAGGCTGACGTTTTGGGCCTAGACCCATCTTCATGTCAGCCTTCCTGCTCCTCTGATGCTGCTTGGCCTGCTGTGTTCATCCAGCTCTACACCTTGTTATCTCAGATTCTCTAGCATCTGCAGTTCCTACCAGCTCTGAACTAATCTAGGAGGGCATAGTTTTAAGGTTGAGAGGGGGAAGATTTAAAAAAGGGAGCTGAGGGGCAATCTTTTCACACATCGGATGGTGTGTATATGGAATAAACTGCCAGAAGAAGTGGTAGATGCAAGTACAGTTACAACATTTTAAAAAAATATTTGGACAGCTACATGATTAGGAAAGGTTCTGAGGGATATGGGACCTGTTCAGTTTGGGATACTTGGCCAGAATGAACAAGTGGGACTTAAGGGTCTGTTTCTGTGCTGTATGACTCTATATAAAAAAAAAAAAAAAAAAAAAAAAAAAAAAAACTTTCCCCATTTTGTCCTGGACCTGATTCCTTTCCCAATCTAGATTAGAATATGAAGTGTCCCATGATCACTGTTCTTACACCTCTTTAGCTTGCATAATCATATAAAGTGACGGTAGTAGAGTGTGGCTGCTTATATTTTTTTATTTGATTTATTGTTGTCACATGTACCGAGACACAGTGAAAAGTGTTCTTGTGTGCTCTACAGGCAGATCGTACCAAACTGCATGATGGCAAGAGAACAGACTGCAAAATAGTGTTATAGCCACACAGAAGGTGCCGAGTGAGAGATCAACATTAACATTTGAGCGGTCCATTCAAAAGTGAGATAACAGCAGGGAAGAAGCTGTTCTTGAATCTGTTCACGTGTATGCAGACTTTTATATCTTCTGCCCTATGGAAGAGAGGGGAAGAGCTTAGGAGGGGTCTTTTATTATTCAAATCTAATGAGAAAGGGTTGAGCAATGCTGAAGATGAAGAACTGAAAGCAACACAATTATCACAACAAAACCTCCCATTTACAGGGTCCAGAGAGAAAAAGAAAAAGGAAATTCGAAACAAAAACTGCATTTATTTTAGATACATCAAGTCAATAAAACACATCATGCAGCAGCCTAACTGAACTTACAAAGTTAACTGCCAGGGCTCCTTTCCGCTGTCTCATTTGCATACGAGGTAATTGCATCTCTGCATTCTTCTTGTGCCCTGTTGATCGCAGAGTCACAGAAAACTCTTCATCTGACAAGAAAACGAGCCCAATAATTGAGTAAAATATCTTCATCCAACACACAAAGTAGCAGCAGAAAAAGCAGTAGACAACCATTCGACCTCTCAATCTTATTCTGTCATTCAATAAAGTCACGGCAAACGTGTTTGCATTTCAAATTCTACATGTCCATTTACCTCACTCCTGATAACCTTTGACTCCCTTGCTCAACTAGCTCTGCCTTAAAATATTCAATGACCAACTGAGCACAAAAGATGTGGACGACAAGTTTCTGGAGTGTGCTAGGGATGCCATTCCAAAGCAGTATGTTGAAGAGCCAACTAGAAGACATGCTATTTTAGATCTAGTTTCACACAATTAAAAACGGCTAATTAACAATCTTGTTGTAAAAGAATCTACAGGACCCAAAAGCATGAATGATTGATTAAAGAACACACAACAGGATCTCACTTAACATGGTTGCACTCCTGAAAGAGTAACGTTAAAGCACATCAGATTTTCCAAATGTGAAAAAACTGTAATTAAGTTCTGTCAGAATTTTAAAATCGGTGAAAACAAAAGTTAAAATGCATTATATTGCTAAATCCCCAGCTTTGCAAGTGAAATAACTTTAAAAATAAAAACAAATTCAGAATCAAAGGGAACTCTGACTTTATTTACCTCCAGCTCTCCATAACACTTAACTGGTTCTAACACCCCAACTTTCTGCCACCAACTACACCTTCTCACCACCGGTCTCAACCAGCTCCCTGACTTGCTGATTGTCCCACTGCTCTCCGACCTACCTCCAGTATTTTAATTTGCAACAAATCCCATTCATCACGGACATTGGATCCCATGTGCAGTAGGGCCACTATTTTGAATCTTGCTATCTCCCAATCTCTGGAACTGAAAACTTATCTTCAATCACAGTGTCTTCATTTTTTCCAGATTAAACTGCTGCACCAGATCTCTTGGGCTGACCACAGCAGGGATTCTGAAATGTTCTCCTTAAACCCCTTCACCTCAGCTTCTTCCTTTACGGCAGTCCTTAAAACCTGCCCCTTGGGCCAATCTATTGATCATCTGCACTGATATTTCCATGCAGCTCAGTGCCATGTTATGTAACACCTCAGCAAAGTGCACTGCTTGATTTTATTATATTAAAAAGGTGTTATGTAAACAAGTTGGCCAGGGTGTTGGAGAGTGGGAGGGTGGAGGTCACGGTGGCCAGGCAGGGGCTGGTCAGGATGGGCAACAGTGCCTTTTCATGAGATGGGAAGTGGTTGGTTGTGAACCAGGGCAGTACATTAGGTTCCTCAAACAAAAGGCCCTAAGACCTAGGAGCCCATCGAGTCTGCTCCACCATTCAATCATAGCTGATAAGTTTCTCAACCCCATTCTCCTGCTTTCTCCGTATAACCCTTGATCCCTTCATACATCAAGATGGCGGCAGTGGAGTAGGCAGTGTTCAGGCTCCTCAGCCCAGAGCTGATCAATCCATCCACTTGTATCACCCTTCTTTTTTTCTCCACTCTTTATTTTCTAAGATTTTAAAAAGTGATTTTTTTTTTCCTGATCAGAAAACTTACCTCGGAGCTAGCCAGGGACCCAGTGTGGCCAAGGGTCAGGGAGGGCTGGAGGCATGTAGCAGCGCAGAGCAGAGAGGGCTGCAGCGGAGCAGAGAGGGGACAGCTGTTGGACTGAGGTCTGACATTGGTAGTCAGCAACTTGCAAGGCTGGTCAAACCATGAGTGGAAGCTCCTGCACTGAACTACCGCAATGTAACGTTTATCTGTAATCTGTTTATCTGACTATAATGTTTATCCTTTTAACTATGTCTTATTTCTAACTTATACTATGTATCACTATAAGGTATTGCAACTTTTCTTTTTATTCCTCTTTGTATCTAAGATTTGTACCGAGGTACTTTGTACCCGAGATGCAACCATGAGAGGCGACATTATAAACTTTTCACTGTATTCGTGTACTTCTGTACTTAAGTACACATGACAATAAAGCATATTCCGTTGTGAATCCAACAAGGGATCAGGCTATTTGTTAGGAGGCAAAAAAGTTATTGCAGAATAAATGATGCCCAAGACAATAGTCAGTAACATTTAACATCTCAATCAAGAAACATGGGTCAGAAACAACTGCTAAACTTAAATAAGGGCAATCACATGTAATTGAGGGCCAAGTCAGTTGGAATGGACTAGGAAAATAATTTAGCAGAAAAGACTGCTGAGGAACAAAAAACAGTAGATGTTTTAACAAAAAATAGTTCATGACTCACTGCAAAGACATATCCTAGTGACGAAGGAGGATTCTAGGAAGGGGCTAAATCAAACATGGTTAACCAAAGAAGTTAAGGATAGTATCAAATTGGAAGAAAAACATAATGCGGCAAGGATTCATAGCAAATCAGAGAATCAGTGAAAGTCTTAAAATCCAAAACGCAATTTTAAAAAGGGATGAACATAAGCTGTTACGTAAGACTAGCAAGTAACATAACAAAAAAGACGGTAAGAGTTTCTTAGATAACAAGGTGTAGAGCTGGATGAACGCAGCAGGCCAAGCAGCACCATAGGAGCAGGAAAGCTGACGTTTCAGGCCGAGACCCTCCTTCAGAAATGGGAGAGGGGAAGGGGGTTCCGAAATAAATAGGGAGAGAGGGGGAGGCGGATAGAAGATGGATAGAGGAGAAGATAGGTGGAGAGGAGACAGTAAAGGAGAGTGTAGGTGGGGAGGTAGGGAGGAGATCGGTCACTCCGGGGAGGACGGACAGGTCAAGGGGGCGGGATGAGATTAGTAGGTAGGAGATGGGGGTGGG
>NC_063349.1:548902-552146 GCF_021869965.1 Rhincodon typus
TCCTGCTCCTGATGCTGCTTGGCCTGCTGTGTTCATCCAGCTCTACACCTTGTTATCCCAGCCAATCTTTTCCTTTTTACATGTCCAAAAGCAGACTTTCCAGTCCACCTTGATGTTCCTTACTGGTTTGCATTTGTAGCCTTCATTCTCTTTCTTAAATCAGTTTCTTGGTTCTCCTTTGCTGGGTTCTAAATTGTTCCTAATCCCTAGTCCTACTTATTCTGTTATCTTTATTAGTCACTTCTTTTCATCTAAGGCAATCATTAACTTAATTTGTTATCCACAGTTAATTTAACTTTATTTTGGGAAATTTTGTAATAGATCATGTCTAAATCTCTAAATACAAGCATTTGCCAGTCTCCTGTCAAATCTTTCACTGTACTTTCCCACTCCACCATCCATCTTAAAATTTCCTTTCAGATTTCAGACCCTATTTTCAGAATGAACTATACTGCAATCAAATTTAATGCAAGATTTTATCACATTACTACTCCCCATAGGCTCCTGTATAGTTAGTTATTAATTAGCCCTCTGAACAGACAACATTAAGTGCAACTAGCCCAATCCCTAGTCAGCTCCTCAATATACTGCTCTAGAAACCCAATTCCTACACACTCCAGAAATCCATCCCACACAGCACTCGTGCTGATTTGACTAAACCAATCTGGGTAAATTGAAGTTGCCCATTATTATATTATTAGCCACTCCGCACACATCTCGAATTTCTAAATTTATGCTGTGACCAACATTCCTTGTACAGTTTGGTAACCTATACACAATCTGTACCATGATTTACCAACCCTTTCTTTTGCCTATCTCTCCTAATATGAACATCCTTGGATACCCTGCTCCCAAATCTTGGTCACCTTGCAAGCATGTCTCTGTAACGGCAGTTGATTCATAGCATTCAAATGAATGATGTAGGTAAACAGCTATTATACTAAGAATGCATTAAATTCTAGTTTATCATTGTTCTTTATTCCATTTGGTTTTGATGTTTATCCATCCTTTACTCTGCTTCTATTTTTGCTTTGTACTTCCTTTTAACCGCAACATTTCCCTTCAAACTGAGCTCCCTGTCAGATTCACAGTCCCCCCTGGATCCAGATAAACCCTCTAAAACAGCACTAATGAACTTTCCCTGTAAGGATGTCACAGTCCTGCTAAGACGCAGCCTGTGTTATACCCGATACCAACGCGGGTACTCTTCTACCAAGTATTCAATCACTCAATTCCCTTAGGTCTCCGCTTGATAGCGGATGGGTCCGGAGTCAACTTGAGATTACCACCTTGGACATACTCCTTTTTGTTCTGCTTACTAGAACACGTCATTTGCTTTCAGGATCTCATCTCCCTTCCTACCCAAGTTACTTGTACCAAAGTGGACCACTACCTTGAACTGTACACTCCCTGCCCAAAAGGATTTCATGCAGCTGCTCTGTTACATCCTTGACCCGGTCACCAGAGAGGCAACATAGATTTAGATTCATTGTCACATGTTATATACAAAGTGTTACCGTGTCCCAGCACCTTCTTGAAACGCTGAATACAATGCAAGATTTTACCGCAACCGAGTTCATCTTTCTCTTCCACTCGTCAGGTTCACAGTCACCCAAACAGGTGTCTGTTCTCTTATCCCGAAACATGACAACTCTTGCCTTCTTGTTCATCCCCTCCTGTATGGCTGAACCACCAGTGGTGCCGTAAATCTAGCTGTGACTGCATTCCTCCAAGGACCTAATGCCCTCACAGGTTTCTAAAGTGGAAGACCAATTAGCAAGCAGGATATTAAAAGGACTCATACTACCTGTTGCCTTAGATTGCCTAGCAATCACCCATTCACCTTCTACCTCCATGGCAGTGTAACAACCTCTCTGCACATGACATCAACACAGCTTTCAGCCTTGCTGATGCACTACAGATGACTCCAACTGCTGTTCAATTTTGGAAACCAAAAGTTCAGCTCTTGATGACACTTTCACTACTTTTGATACAGCTGTGTCCTAATCACCCAAAATATGACAAGCGTTCCATGTGACTAAGTTGCCCTACATGCCTTTACTGCTCTAAAAAGGTAACTATTTATTTGGTTTTATCAATATTTGTTAAATTAAAGCTTACTCATACTGATAAACGTGGCTAATGCTTAACACTACTCATTGCAATGAATCTTTTTAAAAGAAACTTGCTTCTCCAGTATATCTAATTTGTTATTCATTTGGTCCATGTCTCACTCAGATGTAGTCTCTTGATCATTTACCCTTTACTGCCTTAATCTACAATGGTTTCCTTTCATAATTTGTTCACATGACAATTAATTTTGCCCTTAACTTGGACATGACAATAGAGCAGAAAAAAATTTAAAACAAGGACAAAAACAAAAATTTGCTGGAAAAGCTCTGCAAGTCTGGCAGCATCTGTGAAGAAAAAATCAGAGTTAATGTTTCGGGTCCAGTGACCCTTCATCAGAACTGATGGTAGCTAGGAAATTTAAAATCTTGCTTCTGACAATCAAATGTGAAGGTGGGCAGTGAAGATGATAGCAATTAACTGTAGGCTGAAGTACAAACTCAGAACACCAAGGTAAAGACGAGCAGTGTCTGACATCCACAGAACACAACTGCCAGACCTATGATCATAATACAAACTAAAATCCGTTGTGGACACAAGGCATCTGGTCATTTGTTTACTTCTGGCAAAGATATTAATACAATTTCTTACAAAGTGGGGGGAGCGAACAGATTAAGCAGGGGTTCACTTACCTGATTCAAGGTTTTCACTGAGCTAGGAAAGATCTGCACAGAAGAGTTTTCAGCAGTCTACAAAACAAATAATGGTAGAATTATTAAGAGATGCTGAAAGTCATCCTTGTTTTTCCAGGAGGAATCAGCTCCCCAAGTGGAAACAAAAATCCCAGCAATTTCATTATTTGTCCTGAAAACAGAAGCGAGCATGACAGCAAGATGGGGAATGGAGAGAAAACACAGGCCAAGGGAAATAGAAGTCTCCATGCAAAGCCATGGTGGTGGGGGTTTTAAAGGCACACGAATGAAGGCATAACCTTACCGAGAGACTGGCTCCTGACTGAAACAATTCATAGGGATAGAGTATTCTCTCGTAGTGGGACCGTAACAGCGAGCCAATGCCCTTTCCTTGTGGGTAACTCATTCGACTGGCTACTTTGGCCCATTTTTTCTCCTTACACAGCACTTCAAATCCACCCTCACTTGCAACCACCTGCAAG
>NC_063349.1:552156-587118 GCF_021869965.1 Rhincodon typus
TGCTCCACCATTCAATTAAGGTTATGGCTGATCTGGTTGTGGCCTTAATTCCATTTTTGTCTGTATTCAATAGCCCTCAACTATCCTTTCAAAAATCTAATTTCTTTTCCCCCCCAGGTGGAATTAAAAAACCGGGCCCTGATGCCTTTTAGGGACAAAAAAAACACCACACAATCCCAACACTGAGCGAAATGATACTTCCCATCTCCATCCAAAGGGAGACCTTTTTTAAACAAAAAAAAACCATGTTCCCTAGTTCTAGCCTCCCTCCCAAGAGGGAACATCCTCTATATCCAACCAATCAAATCCCCTCAAGCTCTTATACATTTCAATAAGATAATTTCTTAGTCTTCTACAATCCAATGAACAAACGCCTAGATTGTTCAACCTTCCCTCACGAGATAAAGCCAGTAAGTTGAGTTAACCTTCTCTAAACTGCTTCCAAATTTTTCTCAAAAATAAAAGCAAAATTGTACACCATATTCCAGATATGGACTTTGCAAAGCACCGTGCAGCTACAGTAAAGTCTCCTTTCTTTTAAATTCCATTCCGCCGCCTTCTTAATCACTTGCTGAAACTGCATATTAACACTGATTTGCAAACCAGGGTACCCAAATTTCTAACAAAAAGATAGGAACTGCTGGAAAAGCTCAGCAGGTCTGGCAACACCTGTGTAGAGAAATCAGAGATAATGTGTTGGGTCCAGTGACCCTTCCCCAGAACTGATGGTAACTAGGAAAATGTTCTTTAATGCAGAGGATGGGATGAGTGTAATAGCAGACGATGTGATAACAAAGCCTGGTAACGTGGGGTTAGCGGGTGAGGACATGGGAGAAGCTCAAGCCCTAGAGTTGTCAAATTCGATGTTGAGTCCAGAAGGTTGTAGCGTTCTCAAGCAGAAATGAGGTACTGTTCTTCCAGTAGTCCTGAGGAAGGGTCACCGGACCCAAAACATTAACTGTTTTTTCGCTTCACAGATGCTGCCAGACCTGTGGAGCTTTTCCAGCAACCTCTGTTTTTGTTGCTGTTCTTCCAGCTTGCGCCGAGCTTCACTGGGCTACCGCAGCAAGCCTGAAACAGAGATGTTGGCCAGGAAACAAGGTGGCATGTTGAAGTGGCAAAGATATTAAAGGATATGAATAAAGGTATATGTTTGGAGTTAGGCCACAGATCAGTCATGACCTCACTGAATGGCAGAACAGGCCCAAGGGGCTGAATGACCTGCTTCTGTTCCTGTGACTAATCAAGATCAAATGACATTGTGCAAATGGTTACCTTGTGCTTCTCAACATTTTTATACCTTTCTCCAAATTGACCATGCCAGTTTCAAATTTTTGTTGGCCAGCTAAGTGAAACTGCTCTCACCTAGTTCTGTTCTCTAGTCAGTTTAGCTAAAGGATATCCTGCAATGACTTCAGTTCCTGCCCCTATATAATTGAGATCTGTTCTCCTTCACTTCATTTCTTAACCATTCCTGATTTTGATTTTAATTTTAATTGTCCTGAGCTGACAAGACCTGGACTATTGGAATTCCTACTCTACTGCCTGCTTCTCTACTTCACTTTTCTGCTTTAAGATGATCCTTAAATCCTTAGCAAGGAAGAAGCTTTTGGCCTGCTGTGTTCATCCAGCCGTGCACCTTGTTGTCTAAGAAGCTTTTGGTGTCATTTTTGATAATAGTTCTCTTAAACACCTTGCAGCATTTAATTACGTTAATAGAACTAATTATAAATTGAAGTTACCGATTGTGAAAATCATAATGGGATCAGGAAAAGTCAATAGTTTGGTTTTGTGAAACAAAAGTCGTATGAAACTAATTAGTATTTTTGATGCAACTAGCAACGTGCACAAGCATAATCTGTGCGTGTTTCAAATAGGCATTTGACAAGGTGTTGCATCAAAGGTTGTTACCAAAAATGGTGTGGGGGCAACATTTTAACGTGGATTAAAGATTGGTTAGCTGACAGGATAGAGTCAGGATAAATAGGACTCAAAGTTGGCAAGATGCAACAGTAGACAGTCACAGGGAGCAGCTATGGGGCCTCAACTTACAGTAAGACAATCAGACCATCTGTATCAATGACTTGAGTGGTCGTTAAATTTGCTGATGACACAAAAATGGATAAGAAAGTAAGCTGTCAAAATAAGTTAAGTCTTAATGGATATAGATAGGTTGAGTGAGTATATACAACATTCGGCAAATGTTGTATGAAGTAGCAATATAAACCTCTCCTCTGACAGGAGGAACTGAAAAACAGGGAACCACATAAATGGAGAGAGATCTAGAAAGCAGCACAGATCTCTCAATTATACAGGGGCAGGAACTGAAGTCATTGCAGGATATCCTCGAAGAGCAAAACTAGGTGAGAGCAGTGTCACTCAGCTGACCAACAAAAATTTGAAGATGGCATGGTCAATTTGGAAAGAGGCTATACAGGTGTTGAGCACAGGTAATCAGACACACAATGTAATTTTGACTTTGATTAGTCATAGGAACAGCAGGTCATTCAGCCCTTGGGCCTGTTCTGCCATTCAATGGAGATCATGACTGATCTAGGGCCGAACTCCATACACCTGCCTTTGTCTAGATCCCTTAATATCTTTGCTTAACAAAAGAGCTACCTATAATCAGATTCCTGTTTCAGAGTCAAGACAGTGACAGCAGAAATCCGACTGGATATTCAAAACACAGGAGGTGCAGAGAAGATGGATGCAGAATTGTGAATTGACATTTTCAAAGACTCGAGGAAAAGATTGGATAGCTAGTTAAGGGTGACAAGCCTCAATTCAAGGGAAGGTGTGATGACAGGCATATTTAAAATGGACAGATTGTACATGTAAAAGGTACAATTTACTATAAACGCTAGCACAAGGGGTAAGAAGGGAAAAAAGGTGGTCCGGAGTTTAGTGGGAATAGGGCTACAAGCAGAAAGTGGATCCCATGCAAATGCTTATAGAAGAGAAAAATGTAGCTTGCGATTTGTCATCACTTGCAAGTAATTACACAATTTAAATCGTCTGGGAACTGGCAAAATAAGTCTTGAGGTTGGTGTTCAACAAGGAATTGAAGCATGGATTATGGCCTGGTCTAAAATTCCATCTAGTGCCCTGTCAAGGTTTGGCAACAAACAAGAAAACAGCAACCTGAAATTAAGACACCACAGAGCCAGGGATGGCATTCAGATACATGCAAAGCACTTCAACAATAGATTACTGTATTTAACTTTTGTTCTTATTGTTCTCATTATTCAGAAAAATTAGATGAATATACAGAATTGTTTCTCTAGGAGAGCTGAAGACCTAACCTTACTGAGCGTGTACAAATCCAACATTTTCCTCTCCACATGCGGAATTTTCAGTGTAGATCCCTGAAGTTCCCAGAATTTGGCTATGTGATCTAGAAAGTTCAACTTGACTCGTGTTTGTGCCTGAAAGCATACAACACCTTGATCAGTAAGCAATGTTACTAAAAGCTCTACAAGAATTCAGAATTCATTTTAGTGTCTTATTAACCCAAAAACCACCTTTGCAAAAAAAAAGATTTAAACATATTAATGAAAAGACAAAACCAAAGTATTCAAAAGTTCTATCATTCACTGTTAACACAAAGGAGAAGTGTAGTAGTAAGTCTGCTTATCAACTCCTGCTTTCACCTCAACTCCAAGGTTACCATGAAGGCCCCATCTTCTCAATCTTGCTTCTTTCCTGAGGCATGGTGACCTTCAGTTTAAAAAAGTGTTCACCAATTGTCTCTAAGAAAGCAATCCTGTAGTCCTCTGGGACTATGGCATCTGTACCTGTTTACAACAGCCAGTGGAGAGGGAGCACACAAGCCTCTCCCCACCAGTACAAAGTCTCTTTATCACCAAGCATATGCAATACTTCCCATGGCAACATATTTAAACTAGGTTAGTCATGGACAATGGCTTAACTATTAAAAAAGGGGACTTGTAGGAAATCTGGGCTCCAGCTATGTGGCTTACAGGCCAACTGTTCTGTTCAGGGTTGCTGCGAATTTAGACTTCTGGTCTGAGCTGGCAGCCATTTGTTTTGGGGTGGGGGAGGTGGGTTCCTGTGCATCTGAAATTAATTATTAACTTTAAAGCATTTCAGAAGCTATTTTACCATGTGATCTATTTTACTAACAGCTTTTTAAACCTGACTTTAGGGTAAAACATGATTTATGCATTACTGACAAGACTCTTCTTGTGATCAGTATGGGGATCAATGGGAAGGCAAGGACATACAGTGAACTAAGTTAATTCACAATGCATCTCAAGGTACACTGGAAAGAAGTCAAACTTTGAAGATGACTAAACGTTGTTGCCAAGAATGTTGCAATGATTGGGATAAGGAAATTCCTTTGTTAATATTTACTCCTAATGAGTCCACAGGATTTAGTTTTAAATTTTGTTGCAGGAGAAAAGGTGTTCATGCTGTTCCATGTCCCTGGAGAACCATTTAAAAGTAAGGTTCACTGGACTTTATCAAACTAAGCAGGGAGCTGTTCATATAGCTGTGAAGAAAGTAGGGAATGAAATAAACACAGCAATAGGAGATTGAATCCAAAACTGAAATTCATAAGTTAACTTGCCAATAGGCAGAGATTTTTAAAATATTAGATAGCTTCAGGTCTCATCTTAGAGAAAACTAGCAAGGTGACTTACAAAGTCTAATACAGAATTATAAATCAATTTGAGGGACATAGGCTAGGCAAAACAAACAGCTTTGGCTGTTCAGGATTTTGTTGTGGGGAATGCAACCTGTATGGTCTCACCCAGAGAGGTCAGCTTAGATGAGGGGAGAGATTAAATGGACGATGGACAACGATATAATTGAACCAGGTCAGAACAGCTGGTGCTCATCTATCACAATGACACCAAAACCAAATAATCAAAAATAACGTGACTTATGATAAAGTGAACATGATACAAAAGCTGATTCATATTCTATACTACAACTGGAGAAGAGCATTCAAACAAGACAAGGTCATCACAGGCTCTTTAGCGACAGCACACGTGTCAGAGACTGCAACATATGTAAAAATGACTGCCATGTGATTGCATAATTAATGTTTCCATATAATTATGGTGACTAAGTTATAGACTTTATGCTTCATGAAAATGCTCCTTTAAGATATATTTTTAATTCTTCTTTGGGGAGGGGCTGAGATGTGATGCAAACAGATTTACATATTATAATATTTCATTATTTGTTGAAGTTGGGTTTCTGGTTTTTCAGTTGGCAACTGATTACTTTGATATACAGAAAGCCAATTATTAACTTGTATGCATTTCTGTCACCATGGAGATTTCTTTTAAAAACAGCTTTTAAGCCTAGCTTTAGAATGAATGGCAGTTCTTAATAGGCTTTTCTGGATTCTTCTCTCATGATGGAGCACGGTAAATAATGTCGTTCTCTAGAGTTCTTAACCTGAAAAGAAGCATCCACAGCGGAGACACAAACTTTTAGTTTCACCGAAAATGCTGCAGGTCACAGCATCCATGGAGAGGCAGCAAGCTCCCGAGTCTAGATGAATCTTCAGCAAACCGAAGAGTGGAGTGGGGCAGCATTTATGCTTTTTTTTTTGGGGTGGGGGTGGTGGGAGGAGAGCAGAAGGGGAAGAGAATCTGGTTCAGAAAAGATGTTGATACTTTCAGATTAAGTGATCAGAATGTGAGAGTGGCAGAACAATGGAGGTGTCTGACTGCCAGACTGGAAAGAACAGACCGGGGGGGGGGGGGGGGGGGGAAGCGGGCGGGCAAGGAAGAGGAGAGAGGACATGACAAAAGAATGTCATAAGAAGAAAGCTAAAAGAAAATAAAAGGGAAGAATTGGGGAGCTGGCTTCAATATGAAGGAGTTGAACTCGATGTCAGGTCCAAGAGGCTGTAAAGTGCTTAGTCTAAAGAGGAGGTGTTGTTCCTCCAGTTTGCATGGTGATTCACTAGAGCACTGCAGCATGCTGAGGACAGACAAGTGAGCATATTAAAATGACTGGCAACAGCAACATGAAGGTTGCGGTCATGCTTGCGCCCAGACTGGAGGTGTTCTACAAAGCCATCGCCTAGTCCAAGTTTGATTTCTCCAAGGTAGAGTAGGCCACGGAGAGCAAATACAATACACAAGAGTGGAGGAAGTGCAGGTGAAATGCTGCTTCACATGGAAAGCCTGTTTAGGACCTTGAATGGTGGAGGGAGGTAAAGGGGCAGGTGTTGCACCTTCTGGGGTTATGTGGGAAGGTGCCATGGGAGTGGGGGGGGGCTGTTAGTGGTTGATGAATGGACTAGGCTATGCCAGAAGATACAATCCTGGCAAAATGCAGACTGGGGAGCGAGATGTGTGAGGTGATGTGCGAGGTGATGTGCGAGGTGATGTGCGAGGTGGTGTTCTTCTGGAGTTGTCTGAAATGGTGGAGAATGATCCTTTGAATGCAGAGGCTAGTGGAATGAAAAGTGAGGCCTAATCATCCTGGTGAGTAATAAGAAGGGGCAAGGGCAGTGTTATAAAGTGGAGATTGAACCCCTGCCACCCCAAAAACTAAAACAAACACCCAAAGGAGGAGCGCCTCACCCTATAATCTGTCAAAAGGTGTGTGAAAAGTGGTGCAACTTGCCTTTTAGCAACATCCAGTTGTTAAATAAAAATGTGACACTTTAAAATCAAAAAAAGTGACAATTCATCTAACAGCAAACAAGTTAACTCAACCATTAAACAGAATAAATCCTAACTAGTAACAACTCCCAAATAAAAAAACCAAGATTCTAATGGTATGCTCTTCCAATAAATACAAGTTAGTCCCTCGAAACTAGAGCCAGGTTACATGTCTTCTGGAATAGTGTCTTCGGTCAATTCTTCTGTCAGGAACGCCTTCTGTCAATTCTTCTATCAGAAATATTAACCAGTTGTGCTGTTGGTACTTTTGCTATTTAGATGATTTTAAGACAGAAGAATCACTGGGTCTCAGCCACCTCAGAGCTGAGGGCTGTTACCTCAGTTTTGGTTGACTGTCCCCTAATATCCTTAATGACATATCAATGTCTTAGAGATAAGTGTAGAGCTGGATGAACACAGCAGGCCAAGCAGCATCAGAGGAGCAGGAAAGCTGACGTTTTGGGCCTACACCCTCCTTCAGAAATGGGGGAGTGGTAGGCAGACAGAAGATGGATAGAGGAAAAGATAGGTGGAGAGGAGACAGACAGGTCGAAGAGGCGGGGATGGAGCCAGTAAAGGTGGGGAGTTAGGAAGGAGATAGGTCAGTCGGTCAGGATGAGGTTAGTAGGTAGGAGATGGGGGTGAGGCTTGAGGTGGGAAGGAAGGTCAGGTTAGGGAGGTGGGGACAAACTAGGCTTCCCTCACAAAAAAGTACACAAATCCCCAGGACCTGACCAGGTTCATCCCAGATCTTTGTGGAAAGCTAGCGAAGAAGTCGCTGGGCCCCTTAGAGATATTTATATCAACTGCCACAGGTGAAGTGCAGGAAGACTGGAGGGTGGCTAATGTGATGCTGTCATTTAACAGAGGTTGTAAAGAAAAGGCAGGGAACTATGGACCAGTGAGTCTTGTCAGTGGTAGGCAAGTTGGAGGGGATTCTGAGAAATACAAGATATACATGTATTTGAAGAGGCAAGGACTGATTAGGATAGTAAATATGGTTGTGTTGAAAAGTGTCTCTAACTTGATTGGCTTGACAAAGATTGACGAAGGCAGAGCAAAAGCTGTTGTCTATATGAACAGCAGTGGCTCAGCGATTAGCAATGTTGGCTCAGCAGCAGGAACCCAGGCTCAAACTCACTCTTGGGCAACTGTGTTGAGTTTGCAGATTCTCCATGTCTGCACAGGCTTCCTCTGTCCCGTGAGAAACAGGATTGACCATGCTAAATTATCCATCACATGCAGGGCTAGGTGGTTAACGATAGGAAATCCAGCATTACAGGCCTAGGGTAGGAGGCTCCTCAGAGGGGCAGTGTTGATTTAATGGACCAAAGTGGCCATTTCCTCTGTAGCAGTTCTGCAATTCTATATGCACTCCAGCAAAGCATTCAACAAGGTTCTGCATGGTAGACCAGTAGCAAAGATCACATGATCCAGGAAGAGCTAGCCACTGATACAAAAAAATGCTTGCTGGTTGGAGACAGGGTGGTAGTAGAGCACTGTTGTTCAGTTTGGAGGCCTGTGACCAGCAGTGTGCCACAAGGATCAGTGCTTGGTCCATTGTTTTGTCTTTTAGATAAATGCTTTGGATGTGAATATAGAAGCAAGTTTGCAGATGACAAAATAGATGGTATGGTGGACAGCCAAGATTCTCAGTACAACAGAGGCGATGGCCTAGTGGTATTATCACTGGGCTGTTAATCCAGAGGCTCTGATAACGTTCTGGGGACCTGGGTTCAAATACAGATTTATTGAATTCTAATACAATCTGGAACTAAGAGCCTAATGATGACCATGAATCCATTGGCAATTGTTGGAAAAACTCATCTGGTTCATTAATGTCCTTTAGGGAAGGAAGCTGCCATCCTTACCCAGTCTGGCCTACATGTAACTCCAGGCCTACAGCAATGTGGTTGACTTGTAATTGCCCTCTGATCAATTAAGAATGGACAATAAATGCTGGCCTAGCCAGCAACACCCTCATCCATGGAATAAAGGAACAGGACCTTGATCAGATGGACCAATGAGCTGAGGGGTGACAGATGGAGTTTAGATTAATGAGGTGTTACATTTTAGTGAAACAAAAAAGGTCAGAACTTATACAGTTAGGAGTGCTGCCAAATAGAGACCTGGGGTGAAGGTCCATAGTTCCTTCAAAGTAGAGTTGAAGGTAGACAGGTTGGAGGGCAGCATGCAGCACACTTGCCTTCATTGGTCAGCATGGAGTTGGGACATCATGTTGACATTGTACAGGATGTTGGTGAGGCCACTTCTGGAATATTAAATACAATTCTGGTTGCCCTTCTATAGAAGGATGTTGTTAAACTGGAAAGTGTGCAGAAAAAAGTTAGAAGGATGTTGCCAGGATTGGAGGATTTGAGCTATAGAGAGGTGAAATCGGCTAGAGCTATTTTCCCCTGGAGCAGAGGCTGAGGAGCAACCTTCTAAAATCATGAGGGGCATGGATAGGGTGAACAGCCAAGCCTTTTCCCCAGTATAGGGGAGCCCAAAACTAGAAGGCATAGGTTTAAGGAGAGGGGAAAAGATTTAAAGAGGGCCTAAGGAGCAACTTTTTCCACAAAGGGTGGTGCATGTATGGAATGAGCTGCCAGAGGAACTGGTTGACAGCTGGTACAATTACATTTTAAAAAGCATCTGGATGGGTACATGAATAGGAAGGGTTTAGGGAGGGACATGAGCCAAATGGGACTAGTTAGTTTGGAAAAACTTGGTCAGCATGGATGAGTTGGACCAAAGGGTTTATATCTGTGCTGTCTGACTAAGGTCCAAGAGCTGGAGATCAAGGGATTAACAGAAGCACCAAGGATAAGTAAAAGTCATAGTAAAAAGGAGGCAAGAGTCAAGGGAATAGTAGTATCTTTAAGTAATTAGAAAATTCAGCAAGTAAGACAAAGTTAGTTTAAGTAATGTCAGGTGAGGTCAGCCAAAGGTTATGCAGGTCCTATCATATGGAGAAGGCATGGGTCCTAGTGGTGCTTCAGATGATCATGTGTGCATGAGGTGCTCCTAATGCAGGTACTTCAGCTCCAGGCTTAGGAGCTTCAAGGGTAGCTGAAGGCACTCTGGTACATCCAGAAGGCTGTGTAAGATGTTTTTTAGAGACGTAGTCAAGGGTCTGAAGGAAAGCAGCAAATGGGTGACCACTAGGCATTCAAAGAGAGTCAGGTAGGTAGTGCAGGAGTCATCTGTGGTCTTACTCAAAAAACGGTTTTACATTTTGAATGCAAGTGAGGGCACTGGTTCTTTCAGGAAGTATAGACAGAGCCAAGCTGCTGACACCACAAACAACCTGACTGCAAAAGGAGGAGAGGAAGAAGCAAGCAAGACCAAAAGTAAAAGATGATTCATTAGTTAAGGGACAGACAGGAGTTTGTCTCACCTTTCTCCCTTGAGAAATGGTTGAACTGCCTTTTCCGTGGTTCCTTTAAAGATGCTGTGCCACTAGTGAATTCTGCATTGGGCCCCCTGCTTTTGTAACTGCAGATATAACTCCAGGTTGGGGTGTCACCTCTATGATGAGAGTGTCATGTAGGTCATAGTGGCTGAAGGGGGCAGGTGATAAGATAGATTGTGGTATACATTGGAATCAGTAATAAGATCAAATGAGAGCTGGCACCTTGCATCCAGATTTCAGCTAGTCAGTTGACTAAAGAGCAGGTCCTCAAAAGTTTGGAACCTCTGGAATATTCTGGTGCTGTGCTTGTGGGTAAAGAAGTGAGACTAAACAGATGGCTCAAGAGGGAGGGTTCACTGGGACCATTTCTGGTGAAATGGGACAGTCTGCACCTGTCCCAGAATGTGATCAACATCCATGATGGTTTTCAGGTGCTGATGAAGGAGGTTAAGTTAGATCAGCAGGGGCAGAGGGACAGTGCATTAGTAATGAGAGATTGGCTGGCTTTAGCATTAATGCTATGAATACTACACAGAAAATAGATGAGTTAAGGGCATGATTAACACATGGAATTGGAACAGACAGTTGAGGGAGGAACAAGAGTGGCAATTCAACATTGTGGGGTTATAGCATTTTCAGGCAGGACTGGGGTGTATGTAGAAGAGATGGTGATGTTACATCATTAGTTAAGGAGTCAGTAATTGCAATAAAGGAAGACTTTTGAAAGGGTTGTCAAATTAGACTGTGGGTATAGCTTAATAAGAGGGACCAGTCACACTTAAGTGTATTAAAGAACTTAGTCAGCAGGCAATTGTGGGGCAGATATCTGAGATGTGTAAAAGTGACAGTGCTATTATAGGATTTCAACTTCAAATATTAAATCAGGATAATCAGTTTACAAAGGTTGAGGGGACAGTTACAGCCTTAAAATGTAGATGTTACTCTAAAGGATGATGTAGTGCCAGACCTAATTCTGGTAAATCAAGCCACAGGTGTTCAAGATGGCAGTAGGGGAGCATTTTAGCAGTTATGCAACATTGGAGCAACAAGCCTCAAGGGCCCGAGATGTTCAGAACTGGATAAAAGAAAAGAAGTGTAGAACAGGTACAAAGGGGGAAAACCAACAGAAGCTTGAGTGGAGCAAGATAAGTGCAGAGGGGAACTTCAGCCATGAAGACAGCAAAGAGGGACATGGAAAAAAGTGCTGAATAGAAAGACTCCCAATGTGTTCTACAAGTATATCACTGGAAGAGAACATCCAGGAGAAGAGGATTAGGGCCTATTAGGGACCAAGGGAGAAATCGATGCATGAAACTAGAGGGCATTTGGTGCGAAACAAGTATTTCACCACTGTCTTCACTCAAGAGGGAGAGAATCATGCAGAGACAGAACTTGGAAAGATGGACTGAATTTCTTAAGCAGGTTGATATAGGGAGTGAGGAATTGGAGGCATTGGCAGGTTTAAAATTGGACAGATCCCCAGGACTGGATGAGTTATATCCCAGGCTGTTGTGGAAGAGAAGGAAAAACAGGGGCATTGACCCAAAATTTAAGTTCCTCTCTGGCCACAGTAAAGGTCTGGAGTACAAAATCAAGGAGCTGCAAGTCAGTTAGCCTTTGTTATAGGGAAAATACCAGAGAAAATTCTGAATGAGAGAAATAATCTCCATTTCAAAAGGCAAGTTTTGATTAGGCATATTCAACATGGCTCAGACAGGTTATGCCTAGCAACTCTGGCAGAATTTTTAGAGAGGCCAAGATTAGGGTCATCTAGTTGATGTGGTTCATATGGATTGCAGCAAGGAGCCATATGGGTGATTAACAATTACACTTCACTCAGATCCAGGGTAACATGGCATGTTAGATCCAGTGTGTGTACATGTGCATCTAAATATAGTGCATGTGAGAACAGTGGTGAGGGGTTGGAAGAGATGACGAGTACATTTGCAAGTGACAAAGATTAGCTGCTGGCTGTTGATAATGAGAATGATTAAGTTACAGGACAATACAGATGGATTGATCAGATGGGGAAAAATCCAGTGGTACATGGGATTTAACACCGACAAATGAGAGGTGATGCACTTTAGGAAAAAAGACAACAAGGGAGTACTCAATGAATGGCAGGACACTGGAAAACTCAGGAGAAATCCTGGAGTGTCTGTAAATCCCTGAAGGAAGCAGGACAGGCTAATAAGAGGTTGTTAAAGGCAAGTGTCTTGTGTGCCATCATAGTTGTGGCACAGATTATAAACATGGGGAGATTATGTTGGAGCTGTACAGAAACTTTTGTTGTGACCACAACTGCACAGTCCTCCAGCTGTGGCCTCTGACTGTGGGAAGGATGTGATTGCACTGAGGGTGCAGAGGTCATTCACCAAGATGTTGCCTGGGACAGAGCATTTCAGCTTTGAACAGCCAACTATGGTAAATGGAAGTGCCCTGGGGAAACTGATGCACAAAGAGATCTGGGTGTTCAGGTCCATTGTACCCTGAAGATGGCAACGCAGGTCAATAGTGGTCAAAGAAGGCATACAGCATGCTTTCATTCATCAGACAGGGCACTGAGTACAAGAGTTGTCAGGTCATGTTACAGCTGTTTTGGACTTTGGTTTGACCACATTTGGAATACTGTGTACAGTTCTGGTTGCCACATTACCAAAAGGATGTGGATGCTTTGGAGAGGGTGCAGATGAGGTTCACCAGGATGTTGCCTGGTAAGGAGGGCATTAGCTATGGAGGGGTTGAGTAGATTAGGATTATTTACATTAGAAAGACGGAGGTTGAGGGGGGACCTGATTGAGGTCAGCAAAAAGGAGGTATAGACAGGGTGGACAGCAAGAAGCTTTCCCACCCACCCAAAGAGTGGGGGACTCAATTACTAGGGGTCACGATTTCCAGGAGAGAGGGGAAAGTTTAAGGGAGATGTGTGGAAAGTTCTTTATGCAGAGGGTGGTGGGTGCCTGGAATGTGTTGCCAGTGGAGGTGGTAGAGACAGGCATGATAGCATCACTTAAGATGTATTAGACAGATACATGAATGGGCAGGGAGCAGAGGGATACAGATCCTTGGAAAATAGGCAACAGGTTTAGATAGAGGATCTGGATCAACACCAGCACAGGCTTGGAGGGCTGAAGGGCCTGTTCCTGTGCTGTAATTTTCTTTGTTCCTTCAGAGAGGTTGGTTAAGCTCTGGTTGTATGAGAAAGATGGAGAGAGAAGGCTTGATTTGTGTCCAAGATTGAGGACTGTAGACATGGTGAATTGAAAGAAGCTGTTCCCCTAGGTGAAGGGGATGTAACAAGGGGCTGTGGTTTAGAAGGGATGAGAGAAATCTGTAGTGCACTGGCCGCAAGGATGGTAGAGACAGAAAATCTCAAATTTGAGTCTTAAATGAGAACTTGCAATGTTTAAAGACTTTGAGCCAAGTGCTAAAAACAAAATTAGTGCAGATAGATCAGCGTAAACCTGATTGGCCAAAAAGGTTCTCTTCTGTGGCATATGATTCTATGGAAGTGAAAGCTCAATAGTTTGGACCCTGGTGATTGAGGGGATCATCCTATGAGGAGGCTGAATAAACTGGCTCAACATTTTCTGGAGTTGAGGACAGAGAAAAAGGTGATCTAATTTAAAAAAGGTACAAGATTCAGAATGAGCTTGATATATTCAAGCTAAAATAGGTTGCTTCTGCTGGGATGGAATGTGTTTTACATAGACTTTCAGCACAGACCAGTCAAGTTGGAATGGAAACAAAAAACACTTCAATGAAGAGTTGTGGACCTTTGGAATTCTCTACCCTGGAGGTGTGGTTGTTCCATTTTTATAAAATTGAAGACAGACATGTTTACTCAGGGAATCTGAAGATCAGTTATGATTATACAAAAAAGAGAAAGGAAAGGTTCAATTGCACAAATCTATTCTATTTCTCATGTTCCTGTATTAAAGACAGTTGCAACATTCCCATTGACTGAAATAGAACCAGAAATACAGGACAAGGCAGCCAGCATCTGGGGAGACAAAACAGAATTAATGTGGAATCCAATGACTCTTTTGCATGAGGAACTCATGGAATGAGATGTAGCTGGAGAGGCAGCCAGAAGACACCTTCCATAACTTCCTTTTGGCATCAGTGTTATCGAACTGCATTTGCTCAGTAATAACCTGCTCACTGTCACCAAGCAAGAGTCCCACTAGGGCCATTCAGATCCTGATAAAGTTTTGATTCAAGTGTGGACAAAAGAGTTGAATTCCAGAAATGAGGAGTGTGACATCTCTTGACATCAAGGCCACATCTAACTGAACACAATTCAGAAATCAATGCAAAGTCTGCAGGAAACCTTTTACTGGTTGAAGTCATACCTAGGACCAGGAATATAGTCTGACCTCCAGCCATCACATCTCAGCTGGAGTACTCAGGGTAGTTTTCTTCTAGTCTGTTATCCAGTCAACTTGTCTATACAGTCAAAGAGATAGACAACAGAAACAGACCCTTGGGTCCAATTCATTCTTGCCAACCAGATATCCTAAATTAATCTAGTCCCACCATTTACCACAAATCCCTCTTAAACCCTTCTTGTTCAAATACCATCCAGATGCCTTTTAAATGTTCTAAGTGTACTGGTCTCCACCACTTCCTCTGGCAGCTCATTCCACACATGCACCACCTTCTGCATGAAAACATTGCCCCTCAGGTCCTTTTAAAATCTTTCCCCCTCACCTTAAGTATATCCTCTCTAGTTCTGGACTCCTCACTCCAGGAAGAGACCTTGTCTATTCACCCTATCCATGTCCCCCATGATCTTAAATCTCTGGAAGGTCACCATTTCCTCACGTTTTATGCCTTCCATAACCCTCTATAGTACATGGATGCAAAATACTCAGTCTCCCCATCTCCTGTGGTTCCACACAGACAGCCTTGCTGATCTTTAAGGGGCCCTAATTTCCCTTAACATTTGTAGGATCCTTTGGATTCTCCATTAACCCTTCTTGCCAAAAGCCATCTTGTGTCCCTTTTCACCCTGAGTGCCCTCTTCAGTCTAAAGGCAGTAGGGTGTAGGTAATCCCAATTTCTACTGCCTATACCTGACCTATGCTCCTTTCTTACTCTTGACCAAAACCCCAATTTCTCTAATTATCAGGCTATCCTACACCATCAACCTCACCATTCACCTTAACAGGAAGGCAGGGTCTCTGGACCCACTCATTTTTGAAGGCTTCCATTTTCTAGCCATCCTTTTACCTGCAAACATCCACCCCCAAATCAACTTTTCAAAATTCTTGCCCAATAGTTCAAAATTGGCCTTCTAATTTTGAACTTTTAGATCTAGTCTATCCTTTTCCATCACTATTTAATAAAAAAAGCTTAGAACTACGGCCACTGACCCCAGTCACCCACCCTGCCTTATTTCCCCCAAGAGTAGGTTAAGTTTTGACCCTTTGCTAGTAGATACATCCACATACTGCATTAGAAAATTTTTGTACATTTATATTCTTCTCCAATCAAGCCCTTAACACTACAGCAGTCCCAGCCTGTTTGGAAAGTTAAAATCCCCTGCCATAACCACCCCATTATTCATACAGATGAGATCTCCTTGCAAATTTGTTTCTCAATTTCCTGCTAACTATTGGGATTGTATGACAAGACACCTAATAAAGGTGATCATCCTTTCTTATTTAGGTGGAACTGAGAAATAACTTCCCTGGACATATTCCCAAGAATATCCTAAGTACAGCAATAATGTTATGCTTATCAGAGACAACACTTCTACCCCACCCCCTTTCTATCCATCCTGTAGGATCTATACCCTGGAAGGGAGTGCCAGTCCTGTCCATCCCTGAGCCACATCTAATCGATTTTGTATCCTAGTCACATTCTGAACCATGCCCATGTTCATCTGCCTTACCTGTTCAGCTTCTTGCCTTGAAATAAATGCAGTTCAATCCATCAGTCCTATCTCATTTTCTACTTTGTTCTTGCCTAACCCACCTATTGACTTACTCCTTTTCCCAACTGTACCAGTCTCAAACTGATTTCTTTCCTCACCATGTCCCTGGGTCTCTTCCTCCCCCACTAGTTGCAATCCTCCCAATCAGCTCTAACCAATCTCCCTGCCAATTCAGGTACAATTTGTCCTTCTTATACACATCACTTCTACCCCAGAAGAGGAGATTCCAATGTTAAAAAAGGGTGATTCCTTCTCCTCCACACCAGCTCCTCAGCCATGCATTCATCCACTTTATTCTCCTATTCCAACTTCACTAGCTCATTAGCACCAGGAGTAATCCAGATGTTTCTGCCCTCAAGGACCTGCTTTCTAAATTCCTGCATAACTTCCTACATTCTCTCCTCAGGGAAAGCAAAGGATGTCTACGTCATGTGTTCCTATGTGTACAACTACTCCTGCTGGTCCCTCTCCCCTTGAGGATATTCTGTTCTGAAACATGCTTGAACCTGGCTCCAGGGAGGCAAAACACCACTGATATCTTGCTGTCAGCTCCAGAAGTGTCTGTGCCTCTGACTAGAGACAGTCCCCCATCACAAACATTTGGGACCTGGCATACCACTTGTTATGCAAGAGCCACATTTCAGTTAATGAGACTGAAAGTGCTACATTTCCCTGACAGTCCATCACCCCCTACATTTTCCAAATCAGCATACTGGTTTGAGATGGGAATTGCCATGGAAGACTCTGGCACAATTTATCTCCTTCCCTACCTTTTGTGGAGGTCACCCATCTACATGACTAACTTTAGTTTATCTCCATCCATCACACCCCCTAGCTCCTGTACTCCAGGGACATTAAATATACATTACTGTAGCAGGTAGGTCTGGAACCTAGGCCTCCTGGCTCAAAGGCAGGGGTACTAACATTGCACTACAGCCACTTGTGTCCCGGGCCTGACCATCTTCAGCTGCTTCAATGACCTTGCGTCCACTGCAAAGAGGTGGAAGTGGGGACATTTACTGATGCTTGCACAACATGTAGCACCATTCACACTTCAGATACTGAGGACATCCATGTCCAAATGCAGCAAGGTGTCAGGAAAACAACTTGTGAAAAGTTGCTTTTCTTACCTAGAGACATTCTAGCAATTGTCTCCAAATTGCTGGCAGCTTGATAGTGTATGTCAGTAAAGTACTGACCTCGTCAAGATATGCAACTCATTCTACATCACTCCAAATCACTGATGCCCAATTCACTCTTCACTACACCACAACTCCTGAATCAAAGTCAAAGTCACTACCTCCAACCAATGCACTCCAACACATCAGCTCCCATTAATCCCAGCTTTGGCTGGGAAGTGGCAAGTAATGTCCACACCACAAGTGCCAGACATTGACCATTGTCAAAGTGACATGACTATCACACCAGGACATCCAATGGTACTAACATCTCAAATTCCCCACTAACCACCATCTGGGAGTTACCATTAACCAGAAATGGAGCTACTAATATTATAGATAGTAACATGAATAAATACTTTGGATCAAATAGCAGTAGTAATACTGTGACAAGTAACCCACCTCCCTAACCCAAAGCTTGCCCACAATTGAGGTCAGGAGTGTGGATGAGTGCAGTTGCCAACACTTGAGACTTGACACCAAAATCAAAACAACCCACTTGATTGGCATATGCCAAGAAATATTCACTCCGTCCATCATAGATGCTCAGTGGCAGTGTTCCATCTACAAGATGCACTGCAGAAATTAAGGCTGCTTAAAATTTGTCCCCACCTCCTCCCTCACATCCCTTAACCATCTCCATTACTTTCAGCCCTCTCTCATCCTCATCTGTTATCCTATCATGAAACAGATACCCACCACATGTCTAGGAGATAGTAGGTAACTTCAGGGCTGAATTTTGAAATTTCAGCAATTTCTGAAGGGTCTAGGCCTGAAACATCAGCCTTCCTGCTCCTCTGATGCTGCTTGGCCTGCTGTTCATCCAGCTCTACACCTGGTTATCCCACCACATGTCTGCCACCTTGTATCCCCACCCAGCTATGCAACCCTAACCCATGACCTGCCCCTCCCCCCAACCATGTTCACTGGAGTCTCCTAGTGTACTCCATCCCTTTATGTACTCATCCCAATCACCTGCCTAGTCCCTTCTGCCTCCTTTCATTTTGTTCAAAGCTCCACTGAAAAGCAGACTACAGCACAAACTCATCTCCACAGATGTTGCCTGACCTGCACAAGTATTCACAACATCTACAAAAACTTTGTTTTTGTATTACTAAAACTGCTGAGTTAAATCAGGCACAAAACAATTCAATTCTCACCTCAAGCTCATTGAGTCGCTGTATTCTTGGTGTAAAGTGAAAGTTCTTCACCTCACAGGCAAATGGTGGCTGCCAGTCCTGAAAAAGAAATTGAAAGCTTTCATCTTAAGGTCTTCAATAAGTGAATTAAGAGCAGGACCAGAACATTCAGGCCCTTTCAGGAAAGAACTGGCTGATCAGACCATTTCAAATCAGCATTCCCACCTATGCCAGATAGTCTTTCATCACCCTTTTGCCTTGCAAAGATTACCTACCTGATTCTGTTTCAGCCACCTTTGAGAGAGAGTGCCAATGATAACCCTCTGAAAGAAAAGATCTTGTTGTCTATTTTTAATGAGTGATCCTTCATTTCAAATGAGTGACCCTAATTCTATATTGAGACATTTTTGCCAGAGGATGTCATGTTTCGATCAAGTCCTCTTACTCCTTTGAAGTCCAGTAATACAGGGGCTAGCATTTTCAGCCTTCTCAAGACAACCTCACTTATTCTGAGAGCAATCCCAGTCTATCCAACCTTTTCGTAAACTCTCCAACCCAGGCAACATCCTGGGCCATTGCCTCTGCATCCACTTTGGTGCTATCACATGCCTCAAATATTGATTGCAGAACTGCACATGATACTCTAGCTGTGGCCTAGCAACCTTTGACACTAGGGTAACTGGCTTGTAGCTTCTGATTTTGTTGCTTGCTTCTGACTAATGGTACCTGCACAGGTTATCTTGTCCTCCAGGACCACTCCTGTGGCCAGAGAGGAGTTACATTGTAAATGTGCCTGCTATTTCAACACTTTCCTTGCTCAACACAATTTAAGCCTGCCAGACCACTCAACCACCTATCAATGCTAATTTCTTGAATTGCATTATTGGCCTCCTCCCTGATTTCTTATACCCATATGATTCCTCTCACCAGTGAGCAATGACACAATGCATTCAGTTAGAACATGAACCACAGCCTTTGGCTATGCACTAATTACTAGTGCGCTTAGTAATGGGCCCTACTCTTTGCATTATCCTTTCATCCTTAAGTGTACAGTAATTTCTCCATATCCACAAGTGTTCCATTGCTAAGAACTCAAAATTAGTAGGTAGAGCTAATTTAAAATGACTTAAAACCAGATGTGATTTTTGCCTGCAAATGTTGACTTTTGCTTTTGTTTTAAAAAGCCAGGCAAGTTTGCAATTCACAATTTCGTGGATACCAAGGATTTATTGTACTGCTAAGTCAATTTGGATTTTCCTTTTTAATCTACCAGTATCCCTTCATGCCCCTTTTCTGCTCTCCCAACTTCCCTTTGAAGTTTGCTGTTGCACATTCCATATTCCAAGGGCTTCTATGGTCTTCAGCCCTCAGTATCTGCCATAAGCCTCCCTCTTATCTAATCTTCAGTCCCTTAAAAAGAAAAGAGCTGGGAATAAACTGCTATGCTGCCAGATCTGTTGCGTTTCAGTTCTAGCCCTAGCCACCCTTCAGAACCCTGTTATGTCCTTCATATCTAGGCTCCACAGGACTTGTTAACACCCTTTGCCCCTATTGGAAGATGTTAACTCTACTTCCCCATTTCCATCTTGAATGCATCTGACAGTTGAGACAGATCTACCTGGAAATATCTGCTCCTAGTCCACTTTGGCCAAATCATATCTGATCTTATTAAAATCAGCCTTCCCAGTTTTGATCTTGGATTTCAGGCCCATCCTTGTCCTTTTCTACAACAACCCTGAATCTAAGTGTTTTACTATCTGTAAAACACTCCCCCAATGACACTTCAATCCATTGTCTAGATTCACCACATCAAATAAAGTCACATAGGGCCTATAAAACTGTCCTGATTTAAGAATTCCATTTAGTCTATACCTTTCACATTACAACTCTAGTTGGTGTTTTTCACCCTTCAACTAAGGGAGAAGCTGCTTTGACTTGCCCATACCCTCAATCTTATAACTTCTCAGATCAGAGAAAGTGTGGCTGGGGTGGGAAGAGAACTTGAAGGTGGTGTGCCCACGTATCTGCTGCCATTATTCTAAATGGAAGCTGGAATATTTGAAAGACGGAGGATCTTTGTTGAATTTTGGCAGTGCATCTTGTAGGTTGAGACTCAGTAGCAGCAGTGTGTTCTGTGGTGGTGGTTGTGGTTGGAAGAGAAAGAAAAAAAGTGGCTGCTTGATGAATGAAGCCACTTCAAACTGACTGCTCTGCCCTGGATGGTATCAACATTGGATGGGTGCAGCTCCAAAAACATCCAGAGACAGTATTATATCACACTCCTGACTTGTACTTTTAGTAATGTAAAACCATTGAATGTCAAGGGGCAGTGCTCAAATTGCCTGGCATTTGTGTGGCTTGAATGTTACTTGCTACGATGTCTAGATATTGTCCAAATCTATTTGCATTTGAATATGGACTGCTTCAGCATCTCAGAGTCCTCAGACTTGTTCACCAACCACTGCACATCACCACTTCTGACCTTATGGAGGGAAGGTAGAAAGAAAGTTTAAGAAAGGAGATCAAGGGGCATGGGCTTTTTGTTTCAAAACAAGAACAAGTCTTTGGTGCCTGAAACATTCAGGGAAAGTGGCAGAAGTGAATACAAAGTTTAAAGAATCAGACAGATACACAAGCAGGCAAGGAATTGAGGGATATGACCCACATGCAGACTGATGGCATTAGTTTAGAATGGCATCATGGTAGCCCTAGACATGGTGCACCCTGAGTATTCAACAGCAACTCTGGACCCCATCAAGTCTTACTTGCACCTCAAAAAAAGAAGAAACCTCTTGCCAGACTATTTCCCCACCACCAACTGGTTTAAAAAAGACTATTCATGTCAAATGCTGCTTGCATGAGACACTAATGGCTAAGTTACAGAATATACCTTGGGTGGTGAACTCCAAGTGACAGATTACCAAGAGTGACTCAGAAGCACCCACAACTAAACCAAGTCCACCAAGCTTCACTGCTGTTCAAATCAGGGAGCCTGCAGCCATTTGGACTCAGTTCAGTGGCCCGAGCACCTTCTTCCATGTCCTTCCACCATTCCCACACACTAGGCCTTATCATATGGGCAGGGGCCTCTCTCTGGGCTCAGCTTCTACCTATCCCTCATTTCATTCTGCTCCCCATCCTGGGTCTTCAGCATAAGTACCAAATCTTTAAGCTGTACAGTCAGTCCTAGAGAAGGGTCACTGCACCCAGAACATTCTCTCCCCAGATGCTGCTGAGTTTCTCCAGCCATTTGTTTTTGCTTGAGATTATGGTAATTAGTATTTCCTCCTAGAGTTCATCAATCCTTTGAGGCCTTAAAGTCCAGCAGTCTTCATTTAAGAGTCAGATGTACAGCATTTAACAGACCCTTTAGTCCAGCTCATCCATGCTGAGCAGGTACTCTACATTAATGTAGCCCCATTTGCCTAGATTTGGCCCCATTCCCATACGCATCCAGACCATTAAAGAAAGTTGCAATTGTAATCTGGCATCTTATTACATAAACATACCACCCTCTGAAAAGTTTCCCCTCAGGTCCCTTTCAAATCTTTCCTCTCACATTAAACCTATGCCCTCTAGTTTTGGACTCCCACACCTTGGCAAAAGGTGCTTGTCTATTCACCCTAGCCATGTCCCTTGTGATCTTACAAGCTTCTATAAAGGTCACCCATTAGTGTTCAGCACTTGAGGGAAAATAGCCCTAACCTACTCAGCTGGTCCCTAGGACTCAAACCCTCCAATCCTGGCAAAAATCTTTGCAAATCTTTTCTGAAAGAAAAAAGGTCTCAACATCCATATAGGATGGCAACCAAAACTGAATACAGTATTCCAGAGGCAGCCTAACCAAAGTCTTGTACAGTTGCGGCATGACCTCCCAACTCCTATGCTCAATGAGCTGATGTCTACCTGTGACCCTGGTTCTGAGGAACTAGGAACCTGAACCCAAGGTCTTGTTTGGTAACACTCAACCTACCATTAAGTCATGCCCTGGATTTGCCCTACCAAATTGCAGCACCTCAAATTAAAACTTCATCTGCCACTCTTCATCCCACTCGAGTATCTGATCAAGGTCTCATTGTACTCAACTTTCAATGTCCACTGCACCATTTGTGTCATGTGCAAGCTTACTAACTTTAACTCCCATATTCACATTCAAATCATAAAAAAGTGACAGATGTCCTAGAATGCATATTTTTCCAAGTCAACTGCTTTCAACAATGAAGACTTCTCCACATTCATACCTATGATTTACTTTTCTAGAAATGACTCTGCATAATCTCAACACTGGCCTGCACTAAGCATTTTAAAATGCTTCTTCAAACTATATTGTTTGAAACCAGTAGAACCATCACAGGGCAACCTGTTGCTGCTTCTTCCTATCCCAACTCTTTTCAGGTCCTCAAAGCTTAACAGCTTCTCCTAGTCAAGGGAGAAGCTGATCAGTGTTTGTTATGCAGATTCTCAAATCTATAATGCCAGCATTCATTCTGGTTGAAGGGAAGAGAGTGACAGCCCTTGACATCAAGACCACATTTGACAGACAATGCAGTATCACTGACTCCTAGCAAAGCTGGAGTCAAATGGGAATCAAGACAAAACTACTGATTTCACCATCTAACTCCCCTATCAACATCATGGGGTTCTCATTTGACCATAAAAAGTGAACTAGCCATACAAACATTGGCTATAACAGGCCAGAGGCCAGCAAGTAACTTACTTCTTGACTCCAAAGCCTGTGCCTTGTAGATGGCAGACAAATCAGGATTGTGATGGAATAGTTGTCACTAACATCAGTGAGTGCAACTCCAACACAAGCATTTTGACACCATCCACTGCAAACCAGCCTGCTTGACTGGCATCACATCTACTCCTCCACCACCAACTCAGTAGCAACAGGATATACCATCTTGAGATGCACTGCATAAATTCACCAAAGATCCTTAGACACCACCTTAAACCCATGACCACTTCCATCCAGAAGGACAAGGGCAACAGACACATGGGAAACACCATCTGCAAGATCCCCTCCCAAGCCACCTCACTTTCCCAACTTGGAAATATTGCCATTCCTTTACTGCTATTGGGTCAAAATCCTGACTCAGCTACTTAATGGCATTGTGGCCAATTTACAGCACAAGGACTGCAGTGATTCAAGGTGGCAACTTCTAAAGGGGAAGTAGGGTTGAGCATCCACAAGTGCTGGCCCAGCAATATGTCACCTACATCTCAAGTGGAAAATATGTTTGCCATTTAGCATAACCCAAGAGTTACAAACTCCAAGGAAACTAAAGAAAGAGGCCCTGTTCCTTGATTTGAAGGCTCAATAACACCAGGAGGGGGACAGATTTCAGATAAGAGGTAGCTGGTTTAGAAGGATAAAGGGATCTACAGCTCTGCACCTGAAATCTGGTTAGGACAGAAACCCTCAATGTTCTAGTAGTCTCCAAATCACCTGAAGTGCTGCAACTCCAGTCAGAGGGCCAAGCACTAGAAAATGGAATTAGATTGAATGGCCTCCTTTCAGATTATATTCGCCTACATGTTATGAGTTCAGTTCCCCAGACTAGTGGGATGCATTGCTTCACTCAAGGCATGAGCAGGTGAAAAATCAGAGCTGGGTCAGTTTTACATGGCTTCTTGCTTCAAGTTTCTGATCTACAAAGACCAAATACCACCCCTCCCACCCCATTTTATAGTGTGAATGAAAAATTAAGACAATAAACATCCCTTGGCTTTACAGGAGGCAGAGTACAAAAAGTAAAGACATTTGAGTTACAAGTCACTAGACAACTTGCCAAGGCTTCCTTCAATCCTGCAAGTCCAACAGCAAAGAACAGTGCACAAGTCCAACACTACCTTTCCAAGCCACATACCTTTGTCTTGGAAATACAATCAATCCTTCATTTCTGGAACTCCCAGCCTTATAGCACAATACCCTCACCATATGTACTGCAGCATTTCAACAAGCCAGCTCATCACCGCAAAGGAAATTACAGATGTCAACAAATACTAGCCGAGTTAATAATGCAGACATCAAATGATGAAGTAAATAAATAAAGCAGGTCCCTATAATCAACAAGTCAAGCTTTCTGCAGGGGTTGGGGGGCGGGAGGTGGGAGAAGAAGGATTTAAATTCAATAAAATATCTGAAATTAAGAATCTAAATGACAATCATGAACCCATTGTCAGGAAAAAACTAATGGGTTCACTAATGCCATCCTTCCCTGGTCTCGCCAACATGTGACTCCAGACACACAGCAATGTGGTCGACTCACCTGCCCTCTGGACAATAAATGCTGCCTGATCGGCGACACCTTCATCCAGTGAATAAATAAAGTGAATCAAGGACTTTTCCAGGTACATCATGAAGGACTTCAGTTTATGTAGAGAAGTTATAAGAAGCTTTGTAGCAACAGAGTTTAGGGGACAATTTAACCAGGGTGTTAAAACTGAGAGGTTGCATAACTAAAAGGCTAAACTATTTATATTTCAATGACAGGAGTATCAGCAACCAAGATGCCAGACTTTAAAGAATCCCACATAAGATCCAGTGGAAAGATTTTTCTTACACACCAGTGATGGCAAACTGGTAAGAACTAGTTGATATTCAGGAGTAGCAGGAAGAAATAACTTTGAGGACTGGATAAACATTAGAAACAGAACAATCAGGGCTATGATAAAAAAAGTTGAATTATTGGGGAGGTGGCAGCCTACCAGTAGTATCATTGGGCTATTAATCCAGGGACCCAGGTAACATTCTGGGGGACCTGAGTTTAAATCCCACCACAGCATAAAGTGGAATTTGAAATTAAAAAATCTGGAATTGCAAATCTAATTACAACCACAAACCCATTGCTAGTTGCCAGATAAACTCATATCGTTCACTTACCTGGTTAGGCCTACGTCTGACTCCAGACCCACAATAATGTGGCTGACTCTTGTGATCTCTGTTCAATAAGTGTTAGTCTAGCCAGCAGTACCCTCATCCCGTGGATGAGAAACCCAAGTGAACAGCAGAAATAGCCAGATTTCCACCGGGGGTGGGGGCGAAACTGTCGGATTGAGGAGGCAGAATTGATTAATTTTATTTAAAATTGACTCAACCCAAGGCTGAGAACTCTATGGTAGGTGCCCAGCACCAGTTTCTCGCCAGATAGACTGCCCCGGTTCCTGGACCAGCTGCGATCAGGATTGGTCTCCTTGTTGTCTGTGAGGAGGAGAGGCCACTAAGTTGGATCCCAGCCTCCTGCTTCCACACCATGGGGAGCTGTCCTCCTACCCCGCCGACGGCCTCTTAAGTGGCTACAGGCCGAGAGCAGCCCTGGCCAGTTACTGTCGATACGGGGTGGGAAGACAGGGTTTTTTTTTACCTTGGGCGGGCGGATCTTGCAGATGCCGCTCCTCTGAGCGATGGGTCGGATCTTGTTGATGTACCCGAGCGGCTCCCGGAACTCTTCCCGGCTCGGCTCGAATACCGGGCACTCAGGCGGCGGGATGAACTCCGAGAATATCCACATGATGGCGGCAGCAGCGGCGGGCAATCTCCGAGACAAAGGGAGGCCAGGGCTCCGGGCTCTAACCCCGGAGAGGTCCCTCGGCGCCAGACCGCGGCCTGGGCCTTGGCGACACCCAAGAACGCGCTGACCGCTGCAGCTCAGTGCGAGCCCGGCCCCCGCTGCAGGGACAGGAGCCTCACTCACACACAGAGAACCACCTCGGCCCGGTCCCTGAGGATGAGGGGGGGGTGGTCCCGAGCGGCCCCGGGAGGTATCGGTGGCTCGGGCGGGGGGTGTGAAAGGTGAACAGAGGCGCGCTACTGTCCTCAGGCACGCGCACCACTTCCGCTCGCGGGTTGCATAGCAAGATTCCACACACACTTGTTTTTAAAGGGCACATCGATCCGTTGATTGGCTGTGGCGGCAAAGCGGCTGCAGTATTATTGGATATAGCACCGCCAGCGGCCCTTGATCAATTACTATTGGTTGTTAGGACAGAGTCCCAGCTTCTGATTGGCTGAGGGTCACCGTCCCTGAAGCCTGGGCCAGCAGGTCACAAGGTCCTTGGCTCCGGAACGAAAACAGAAAATGGTGCAGCTTGTGAGTAGAGAGAAACCGAATGAACAAACCCGAGTCCAATCGCTCTTTTTCAGGGCTTTACTTTCTTAAGTGTTTATCCAATTCTCTGTCGACAATTGGAATATAATTTATTCAAACATCTATTCGAATGGCGCCTTCGGATTATATATAAAACAGGCCAATCAGTTCCAATCAAGGCTATCCTTCCCCCTTCAAGTGTTTGTCGAGCTTTCCGTTTATCACATCTAATCACTCATTTTAATCACTTCCCGCGGTACCAAAATCCACATTCTCAACACTTTCTGGATAAAGACTTTGCTGAACTGATGACTTAAATTGATGGTTCCTAGAGTTAACATTTCAAGTCCAGCGACCCTTCTTCGGAACTGTTAGAAGCTGGGAAAAGGTGCCATATATGCTGAAGACGAAGGGAGGGAAGTGTGTTGGACAAAACTAAGGGCTCTGTCAACCATGGTGATTGGGAATTCTTGGTTGAGGGAAAATGTGAATATTATGAGGTCCCTCTGCAGAAGGTGACATCATCAGAACAGCCGCGACAGAGATGGAGAACAGGACCTTTAGCCCTGTTTAACTCATTTCCCACACTTCTGCCCTCGTCTCTACTCTCTCCTCCCACCAAAAGGGTCTCCCTTCCTCACCCACCAGTGTCTGCAACCAAAGGATCATAAGCCGCCATTTCTGCTACCTCCAGTGGGATGCTACCACCAGACACATATTTGTCTCCTCTCTGTTGTCAGCATTTCACAGGAAATGTTCCCTCTGGGACACTTTGGTTCAGTCTTCTATTCCCAACACCTTCCTGCACCCCCACAGCATCTTCCCATACAATGACAGAAAGTACAACACTTGCCTGTTTACTTTCTCCCTCCTCACTATCCAAAGCTCCAGACACACCTTTCAGGTGAAGCAGCGATTTACATGCACTTTATCCAATCTAGTCTCCTGTATTCGCGGCTCACATTGTGGGGAGGTGAAACACAGACTGGGTAAGCACTTTGCTGTCTGTAAAAATGACACCGAGCTTCCAGTTGCCTGCCACTTCAACACACCACCTGTTCCCTGGTCAACATTTCTGTCTCAGGCTCACTGCAGTGCTCCAGCGAGTCTCAGCACAAGCTGGAAGAACAGCATGTCATTTTCCACTTGGGCACCCTGTAGTCTGCAGGAGTCAATATCAAGTTGAAGAATTTTAGAACCCTGAACACCTCCTTCCAAATTCTTTAACCACTCACACCACAGGTTCTGTCATGACCACAGACGGACTTCAGCATAGTCAATTAATTTCCCCCATTTATGGTCCGCACTATCAGATTTTTCTCCTTCATCCATCCCTTTATCTACCTAAATTTGTTTCTCTCCCTCTGGACTCTGTCTCCACCTATCTGCTTACTGTCCCATTCCACACTGTGTCTTCAGCATATATATCACATTTTCCTAGTTACTATCAGCTCTGAAGAAGGGTCACTGGACCCGAAATATTGGCTCTGTTTTCTCTCCACTAATGCTTCCAGAACTGAAATTTCTGTTTTTGTTTCAGATCTTCAGCTCTTCATTTTAATTTATCCATCTATTCTAATTTTATTTTCAGGCACTTGGACCATAGCATTGTACCCTTTTCACTGGGGAAATGATTTTGGAGATAATCCCTGCTGCACATACTTTCAAACAACTTGTTCACAGATGTTACTACACATATCTAGAGCAGGTTCAACTTGAACTCAGGTCTCTTAGCCCAGAAGTAGTGACAGTACCACTGTACCACAAGAACCCCTATAAAGTCTTGATGAAGGGTCCCAAACCGAAACGTTGATGGTGCTGTATTCCTCCAGCTCCACACTGTATTGACTCTGACTCCAGCATCTGCAGTTCTTGCTATCTCCCAGCTTATCAAGTCTCTTTTTATAACTGAATCGGCCAAGCCCAGGGTACAGCATGGTAAATAAAGGCAAAATACAGCATATGCTGTAAATCTTAAAAAAAACAGAAAGAATGTTGGATAAACTCAACAACTCTGACAACATCTGTGGAGAGAAACAGAGAATTAACATTTTGAGTCTGGCATGACTTCTTCAGAACCCTTCTTCAGAACAACCTGGTCAATCCTGTGCTTCCCATAATATGACGACCAGAACTGCACATAGTAGTCCAACTGTTGCTGAAATAATATTAAATACAGTTTCAGTATCACCTCCTTGCTCTTGTATTCGTTGGTTTGGTTAATAAAGGCAAATATTCCATATGCCTTCTTAACCACCTTATCAACCTGCCCAGTTACCTTCAAGGATCAATGGACATCTACAGCAAGATAACTCTGATCCTCTGTATGTCCTAGAATCCTACCATTCTCCAAGCTTTGCCTTACTAGTCCTTCCAAAATGCATCACCTCACACTTTTCCGGATTAAACTTAACTTGCCACTGTTCAGTCTATCTATATCATTCTGTAGTCTAAGACTTTCCTCCTTGCTACTTACAACGTCATCAATTTTCATGTCATCTACTGATCATACCTTTGCGTTTAGGTCTAGATCATTAATGTGCATGGTAGACAGCAAAGGACCCAGCACCAAACCCTGTGATATGCTACTGGACAAAGGTTTCCAGTCACAAAAGTACCCTTCAACCGCTATTCTCTGCTTCCTGCCCCTAAGCCAGTTTTGGATTCAAATTGCCAAATTCCCCTGGATCCCATGGGCTTGTAGCTCTTTAACCACTCTGCCATGAGAGACCTTGCCAAAAGTTACTGAAGCCCATATGGGTAAAGGCAAAGTCACTATAGTCCCATAGGGCTGCTCTGTCTTTAGAGAGAGACAACTGGTGGTGAGTTTAATCTGAGGGTCACCACATTCTGGGAAGGGTGAGCTTGAAAAGAAATGATCTTCATGTTGACCTCAACCAGTACAGGAATTGAACCCACATGATTAGCGTTACTGTGCATCACAAACTATGCCATCAACTGAACCTAACCGACTTCGTGAAGTCCACAAAGACTAGAACATAGAATTATTCAGTACATGAACAGGCCCTTCAGCCTACGATATTGTGCCCAATAAGACGCCAAATTAAACTAATCCTTCTGTCTGCCTTTTGTCTGTATCCGTCCATTTGTTGTCTATCTAAAAGCCCCTTAAATGCCCCTATCATATCTGCCTCCACCACCACACCTAGCAATTCATTCCAAACTTCCAACACACTTTGTGTAAAAAATTTGCCACTCACATATCCTTTGAACTTTCCCCCCTCACCTTAAACGCATGCCCCCGGTATTAGACATTTCAATTCTGGGAAAAAGATTCTGCTTGTCAACCCTATCTATGCATTTCATATTTATAGACTTCTATCAAGTCTCCCCTCAACCTCCGCCACTCCAGAGAAAACAACCCAAGTTTTTCTAGCTTCTCCTGATAGCTCAGACCCTTTAATCGAGGCAGCATCCTGGTAAACCTCTTCTGCACCCTGTCCAAAGCCTCCACATCCTTCCTGTAATGTGGCAATCAGAATTGAATGCAATACTCTAAGTGTGGCCTAACCAAAGTATTATAAAGCTGCAACATGATATCCTGACTCATGTATTCAGTTCCCTGGCCACTAAAGGCAAGCATGCGATATGCCTTCTTTACCACTCTATCTATCTGCATGGCCACTTTCAGAGAGCTGTGAACTTGAACCCCAAGATCCCTCTGTACATCACTGCTGTTCAGGGTCCTGCCATTATGATAATGAGAAGACAGACAGTCAATACAGGACAGAAGGTGTTGGATCTGAATGCATACAATACACAAAATAAGGTAAATGAGTTTGTGGCGCAGATCAAAATTGGCAGGTATGATGTGGTGGGCATCACAGAGACTTGGCTGCAAGGGGATTAGGACTGGGAGCAAAATATCTAAGGATATACATACTGTTGAAAAGACAGGCAGGTGAGCAGAGAGGGGTGGAGTTGCCTTATTAGTAAGAAATGAAATTAAATCAATAGCAAGAAACAAAGTAGGGTCAGATGATGTAGAATCTGTGTGGGTGGAGTTGAGGAACCGCAATGATAAAAAAAAGTTGGAATTATGTACAGTCATTTAAACAGTAGTCAGGATTTGGGGCATAAGTTACACCGGGAGATAGAAAAGCGTGTAAGAAAGGCAAGGTTACAGTGATCATGGGGGATTTCAATATGCAGGTGGACTGGGAAAATCAGGTTGGTAGTGGATCACAAGAAAAGGAATTTGTGGAATGTCTGCAAGATTGCTTTTGGAGCACTTTGTGGTGGAGCCCATTAGGGAACAGGCAATTCTGGATTTCGTGTTGGCAGACTTGATAAGGGAGCTTAAGGTGAAGGAACCCTTAGGAGGCAGTCACCATAATATGATAGAATTTACTCTGCAATTTGAGTGGGAGAAGATGGAATCAGATGTAATGGTACTATGGTTGAATAAAGGCAACTACAGAGGCATGAGGGAAGAGCTGAACAGAATTGATTGGGAGAGGAGCCTAGCAGGAAAGACAGTGGAACAGCAATGGTAGGAGTTTCTGGGAGTAATTTGGGAGACACAGCAAAAATTCAACCCTTGGAAAAAAAACATGCAGGGAAGATGAAGCAACCATGGCTGACAAGGGAAATCAGGGACAGCGTAAAAGCAAAAGTGAAAGCATATAATGCAGCAAAGGACAGTGGGAAGCCAGAGAATTGGGAAGCCTACAAAGACCTACAGAGGACAATGAGAAAAGAAATATGGAGGGGGAAGATTAACTATGAGGGTAAGCTAGCTGATAATAAAGAAGAAGATAGCAAGCGTTTCTTCAGATATATAAAGGGCAAAGGAGATGCAAAAGTAGACATTGGGCTGCTGGAAAATGACACTGGAGATGTAGTAATGGGGAACAAAGAAATTGCTGAGGAACTGAATAAGTACTTTACATCAGTCATCACAGTGGAAGACATGAGTAATATCCCAAAAATTCAAAACAGTCTGGGCGCAGAGGTGAGTATGATGGCCATCACCAAGGAGAAGGTGCTAGAAGAACGAAAGGTCTGAAGTGGATAAATCACCTGGTCCAGATGGACTACACCCCAGAGTTCTGAAGGAGATAGTTGAAGACATCAATAAGGTGTTAGTGATAATCTTTCAGGAATCACTAGGGTCAGGGAGAGTCCCAGAGGACTGGAAAATCACTAATGTAACCCCCCCCGACCCTGGTTTAAGAAGGGAGTAAGGCAGAAGGGGGGAAATTAGAGGCCGATTAGCCTGACCTCCATCGTTGGTAAGGTTTTGGAGTCCTTTGTGAAGGACGAGATTTCTGAATACTTGGAGATAAAATAGGGCAAAGTCAGCATGGTTTCATCAAGGGGAGGCCATGCCTGACAAATCTGTTAGAATTCTTTGAGGAGATAACAAGCAACTTAGATCAAGGAGAGCCAATGGATGTTATACAAAAAGAACAGAAGAGAAGTACATCACAGGAACAGGCCTTTTGTTCCTCTAAGCCTGTGCCAATCATCATGCCCTGACTAAATTAAAAAGCCAATCTTCTGCCTTTATTCAGTCCGTATTCCTCTATTCCCTCCCTATTCATGTCACCATTCAGATGTCTCTTAAACCTGGACTTCCAGAAGGCCTTTGACAAGCTGCCACACAGGCGGCTGCTGAGTAAGATAAGGGCCCATGGTGTTAGAGGCAAGGTACAAGCGTGGATAGAAGATTGGCTGTCTGGCAGAAAGCAGAGAGTGGGGATAAAGGGTCTTTCTCAGGATGGCTGCTGGTGACAAGTGGTGTTCCACAAGGCTCAGTGTTGGTACCACAACTTTTCACTTTTTATATTAATGACCTAGATGAAGGAACTGAGGACATTCTGGCTAAGTGTGCAGATAACACAAAGATAGGTGGAGGTACAGGTAGTATTGAGGAGGCAGGGATACTGCAGAAGGATTTAGATAGGTTAGGAAAGTGGGAAGATGGAATACAAAGTGGGAAAGTGTGAAGTCATGCACTTTGGTAGGAAGAATAGAGGCATAGGCTATTTTCTAAATGGGGAGAAAATTCAGAAGTCTGAAGTGCAAAGGGACTTGGGGGTCCTAGTCCAAAGATTCTCTTAAGGTAAACTTGCAGGTTGAGTTGGTAGTTGGGAAGGCAAATACAATATTGGCATTTATTTCAAGAGGATGTATTTCTGAGGCTCTATAAAGCTCTGGTCAGATCACACTTAGTGTATTGTGAGCAATTTTGGGCCCCATTCCTCAGGAAGGATGTACTGGCCCTGGAGCAGGTCCAGAGAAGGTTCACGAGAATGATGCCAGGAATGAAAGGTTTAACATGTGAGGAACGTTTGAGGACTCTGGGTCTATACTCAGTGGAGTTTAGAAGGATGAGGGAGGATCTAAATAAAACATACAGAATGCTGAACGGCATGGACCGGCTGGACTTTGGCAAGATATTTCCATTGGCAAGAAAGACTAGGACCCAAGGGCATAGCCTTAGAGTATTGGGAAGATCCTTTAGAATGGAGATAAGGAGAAACGTCTTCTGCCAGACAGTGGTGAATCTATGGAATTCATTGCCATAGAAAGGTGTGGAGACCAGATCATTGAGTATATTTAAGAGATAAGATAGATAGTTCTTGATTGTCAAGAGGATCAAGGGTTACAGAGAGAAAGTGGGGTTGAGAAACTTATCAGCCATGATTGAATGGCAGATGGGCCAAATGTCCTTATTTCTGCTCCTATGTCTTATTAACTGTATATTTTTCCTTAATATTTGATCTCCCAAATTGCAGCACCTCACACTTACCCGTATTAAATTCCACCTGCTATTTTTCTGCCCATATCTGCATCAATACACTACCCTCAACACACCTAGTCACCTCCTTGAAAAATTCAAATTTGTTAGACAGGATCTCCCACTTACAAAGCCACACTGACTAGTCTTTATTAGTCCTTGCCTCTCCAAGAGAAGATTAATTCTAACCCTCAGATTTTTTTCAAGAGTTCCCAACCACAGATTTGGATTTAGTGGACTGTAGTATCCAAATTTATGCCTACTACCCATCCTGAAAAATATCATTTCAGCCACCCTCTAATCCTCTGGCACCTCTCCTATGGCCAGAAAGGATTTGAAAATTAATGTCAGAGCCCCTGCAATGTCCTTCTTTTCCTCTCACAATGGTTTAGGTACATCTTATCTGGACCTGGTGACTTGTCTACTTTCAAGCCTGCTAACACTACTAATACCTCTTCCATTCAATGCTAATTTGTTCAAGTACATCACTGACCATCACCCCAATTCCTAGACCTATTGGTCTTCTCTATAGTGAAAAGAAAAGAAAAGAAAAGCAATCCTTTAAAACCTCAGCTATGTCTTCTGGCTTGAGACACGGATTGAAACCTTGGCCCCTAACAGGCTTTACTCTAACCCTAATTATTCTGTTGGGCTTAATGTTAGCTGCTAGCATTTTTACAGGTCCCCTCTTCCCTGTCCTAATTTCTTTGCTGGCAATATCGCAGACTTTCTATACTCCTTGATGACATCCACTGTTTCCAGCCTTCACTAGAAGCTTTCTGAAGTAACTGGACAGGGGCCAGTCTCCTGCCACCATGTCACCCTTTATTCGCATATGGAAAGTCCTTGACACTGAACCAGCTCCCTCAAAGCCAGCTCTCAGAGTGAGCAGAATGTTTGATGCTCCTGTTTTTAATCTGTCAGCCTGATTTGACCAGGTTAACAGCTCCAATCAGGGAACTCATTCTATTACGTCCACCTGGCTGACCTCATTACAACCACTACAACCCTCTCCCTCTGAGTCTGAGGACATAGGCTGATTCTTTTTTGTTGCAGCTCCTCCTGGTGCTTTTTAGCATCCGGTCAGGTTCCTCCAATGCTACCTCAGATACAGGCAGTGTATAATGCACAATAGTTCACCTCTTGCACCCAAAGTGTCTCCGAAGAAATTCATTCTCTTCTTTAGGTAGCAAAGGCATCGAGGCAGTGACATCCACCGTGTCCATCTAGATTCCAAGCTATCTTCAACATTTGAGGGAGAGGGTCAACCCACGGGTTCTGGAAAAATCAGAAAGGCTGCCAAAGAGCCAGGCACATTTTGCTCCTGCCCCATTTGCAAATTTGCAGTTTTCATCTGGTCCACTTGCTTGTTCAGGATTGTCGCATCTACGTGAACTTTATACATCGCTGACCTGACCTTGCATAGATCATGCTTCTTATCCATGCAGGGCCCTTCCCATGGTTCCTACACCAAAATTCGTCCCCTGAAATAAGCTGTCTCTCTTGCTCAGCAGAGTCTTATGTCTGGCATTGGAGTTCCTGATGCTGTTTCATCCTTCCTCTCCCCAGGTCCAGGAAGACCAAAATTTAACCTGGTATGGAGTCTTCTCCTTTTTGGCAACTCTGCTGGAGCTATCTCTGTGGTTGTATGATCAAACAGGAACCTGGACAGTTTGGTATCTAGTGAACTGGATGAACACAGCAGGCTAAGCAGCATCATAGGAGCAGAAAGGCTGACGTTTCGGGCCTAGACCCTTCATCTGATGAAGGGTCTAGG
>NC_063349.1:587518-645247 GCF_021869965.1 Rhincodon typus
CCTGAAACGTCAGCTTTCCTGCTCCTCTGATGCTGCTTGGCCTGCTGTGTTCATCCAGCTCTACACCTGTTATCTAAGATTCTCCAGCGTCTGCAGTTCCTACTATCTGATTTCTCTTACGCAATTCAGGTCTCCTTTCCTGTCTCGACTCCGCATACCAGCAATGACTACAATGGCTTGCCAGCCCAAATCCTGAAGAAAATTGTAACATTTTGAGTCATGGAGTTTATAGAGTCATACAACATGGAAACAGACTCTTCGGTCCAACTAGTCCATGCCGCACATAATCCCAAAGTAAACTAGTCCCATTTGCCTGCACTTGGCCCACATTCCTCCAAACATTTCTTATTCATGTACTTATCTGAATGTATTTTAAATGTTGTAACTGTACCTGCATCTACTACTTCCTCTGTAAGTTTATTCCACACACAAACCACTCCCTGTAAAAAAAATGCCCCCAATGCCTATTTTAAATCTTTCACCTAAAATCTTAAAAATATGCCCCCTAGTCTTGAAATCCCTTACCCTAGGGAAAGGACACCTGCCATTCACCTTATCTATATCTCTCATTATTTTATAAACATCTATAAAGGTCACCTATCAACCTCCTATGCTGCAGAAACCTATCCAGCCTCTCGTTATACCTCAAACCCTCCATTCCCAACAACATCCTGGTAAGTCTCTTCTGAAACCTCTCCAACTTAATATCCTTCCTATAAACAGGGAGACCAGAACTGAAACAAAAACAAAGTTGCTGGAAAAGCTCAGCAAGTCTGGCAGCAACTGTGAAGGAAAAAACAGAGTTAACGTTTCAGGTCTGGTGACCCTTCCTCAGAACTGAACACAGTACTCCAGAAGAGGCCTCACCAATGTCCTGTACAACCTCAACATAATGTCGCATCTCAAACACAAAAGGTCTGAGCAATGAAGGCAAGGATGTTAAATGCCTTCTTAACCGCCCTATCTGTATGTGACGCAAATAGCTTTCAAAGAATTATGTACCTGAACTCCTAGGTCTCTGTTTTACAACACTACTCAAGGCCCTACTTTGGATTGTATAATTCTTGCCTTTGTTTGTTGGACCAAAATGTAATACTTCACACTTCAAATTAAACTCCATCTGCCTCTCTTCAGCCCATTGACCCAATTAATCAAGATCTCTTTGTAATCTTAGAAAACCTTCTTTGTTGTCTACTATACCACCAACCTTGGTGTCATGCGCAAACATGCTAAACATACTTACAATATTCTCATCTAAATCGTTTACATAAATGACAAACAAAAGTGGACCCAGCATCAATCCCTGCGGAACACCACTGGTCACATGTCTCCAGTCCAAATAACAACCCTCCAATCTTTTAAACAAATTGTGTTAACAGAAAAAGCCAAAACCCTCCGACACTGCCCCCATCAGACACTGTCGGGTAGTGGGTGACACACAGAACAATGCCCACCCTACTCTTTCAAAACAGAAAGTAAAGCTGCTTTGACTTTGTTAAACGAAAATAAAGACCCAATTACTCTGGGGAAAAACAAAAATAAACAATCAAAAAATGGTTCTGCCTTGACTCCATCCCCACCAACCTATTTTGGGCAGAGACCACAAAGGGGCCAAAATAGAAATAAACTCAAGCAAAATCAAAGGAAACAAATAAACAAACAAACAAATCTCCTCTGCTCCATCCTCATCACACACTAAAACAACCCTCCATAACCACTCTGTCTTCTGCCATTAAGTCAATTTTGTGTCCAATTGGTAATTTCACCCTGAATCCCATACGATTTAACTCTACTAATTAGTCTACCATGCAGAACATCAAAGGCTTTACTAATGTCCAAATAAGCAATATCTACCTCTCTGCACTCAATCTTCTTATTCCTGTTATTATTATTGTTATTATTGTTCCTGTTGCCCTTTTCAAACAAAGGAAGAACATTGGCAATTCCCCAGTCCTCTGAGACCTCCCCGTGATTAAATAGGATATAAAGATTTCATCCAAGGTTCCAGCAGTTTCTTCAGCTGCTTCCCTCAGCATTCTGGGATTGATTCCATCAAGTCCTGAGAATTTGTCTACCTTAATGCTTTTCAAAACACCCAACACCTCCTTTTTTATACTGACATGCCCTTGAATATCAACAGACTTTCCTTAGAAGTTTGACCGTTGCTTGGCTTTGTTTTGGGGTTTTGCTGTGGGCTGACCGAGAGACCATCTGTTCAGGATTTGTCCTGAGTGAGGCTTTGCAATTGCCTTCACTCAAGTGGTGTTCTCCAACCTCAATTGGACTGGTGAGAGAGTGTCCACTTCCATCAGAACATCCTGCAACTCATATGCTCCACCTATTGCATTTTCCAATGACAAAGTTGTAATGCCTGTCTGAAGTCCAGTGGGCTCAGCTAGTAGGCACTATTGCATGGTTACAACCTTAATCCCACATACCTAACAATCTCTCAGCATCTCAGTAAGGGTTACATCCAAGTCACATGCCTCTGCCAGTCATCTTAACATCAAAAATCCTGATAAGTATTTCCTGGTTCTCAAATTGGCAAGTAAAACTGATGGCGTTTCAGAATTAAAGGAAGCTTAATCTCATAATATTACTTAACTAAATCAGTCAACTCTTGAAAGGTTTTAGTATCTGGTGTCTCAGGGAAAGTTGGGCTCCTAACAACCAATACAACTGCAGGTCCAGAAGCTGTCAGGAGAATTACTCATTATTTTTTATCTGCCCCAATGTCATTTGCCCAGAATTCCACATGCAGGGCCCAGTCTTCAACAGCAGGATCAAACAAGTCAAGCTTCCCAAATAACAGCATGATGCAAGCAACTGAAACTCCAAATCAAATTTGACTGCTGCAAGCAAGTTTCTTCAGGACATGCTTTGCTCTCATCACCACCAAAATAACTCCATAAAGGCTGGTATCCCATCACCACATCAACCTTTATTTACACATGGAGCATCCTTGACACTGCTCTAGCTCCCTCAAACCCAGCTTTCAGAGTGAACAGAATGTCAGACACACCTGTTTTTATCTGTCAGCCAGGGCTCCCTGATTGGACCAGATTAATAGTCCCAATAAGGGAACTCACACTCTATGAGGTCCACCTGGCTGATCTTGTTATAATCAGTTCACTTTCCCTTATTTCTTAACCAATCTTTGTACATCCCTTGACATCGAATTCTCTGCACTTGTTGGTCCCATCTTTCAGCTTTATGGGACTATGTTGACCTTGCAGACTCACTAATAGCCTTTTGAATGTCTCCCACTGCTCTGATGTGAATCGTCTTGCAAATAACTGGTTCAAATCCACTTTGAACAGATCCTGTCTTACCTTATTAAACTCAACCTTCCTCAATTCAGAAACATTATTTCCAGTCCATCTTTGCCCTTATCTATAATCATCTTAAATTGTACTGAAATGTGGTCACTGTCACCATAATGTTCTACCACTTGCCCAGTTTCATTCATTAAAATTAGGTCCAGCATTGCCCCGCTTATGTAGGAATTTCAATGTGGTGGGTTAAAAAGCTCTCCTAGTCACATGTTAAGAATTCTGCCCCCTCTAAGGCTTTCCTACTTTGTCTATTATAATTAATGGAGGGAGTGCAACAAAGGTTTAGCAGACTGATGTCTGGGATTGCAGGATTCATGAGATTATCAGAGGCCGGGGGTGGTGAGAGTTTGTGGAAGACTGGCCAGATGGTTGACAGTGAAGAGGAAGACTTTAAGTTACAGGAGGATATATATGGATTGGTTGGGTGGGCAGATCAGTGGCAGATGGAATTTAGCCTTGGTATGTGTGAGGTGATGTACCTTGGAAGAAGTAACAAGACAAAGGAGTACTCAGTGAATGGCAGGACACTGGGAAGCTCAGAGGAACAGAGAGATCTTGAAATGCTGGTCCTGAAGATGGCAATTCAGGTTAATACAGTGGTTGAGAAGGTATACGGGATGCTTTCCTTTATCAGTTGAGATATAGATTATAAGACCAAGGAGGTTAGGTTGCAGATGACTAAGTGAGTTTCTCTAGCTCTTTCTGACTGACTGAGAATTTCTCTCTCTCTCTGATTGAGTTTATCTCTCTCTGATGACTTTTTTTTCTCTTTCTCTGACTCCCTCTGATTGAGACTCTCTCTCTGACTCAGTTTATCTCTGTCTCTCTCATTGAGTTTCTCTCTCTCTCCCTCTCTGACTGAGTTTCTCTGTCTTTCTAACTTTTTTCTCTCCCTCTCCCTATGAATGGAATTCTCTCTCTGTGACTGGCTTTCTCCCTGTCTCTGACTGAGATCCACTGACTCTTTTGGACTAAGATTTTCTCTGTCTCTGTGTTTCTCTCTGACTGCATTTCTCTTTCCTCTGACTGCATTCTTCTCTATCTCTCTGGCTGGGATTCTCTGACTCTCTCAGACTGAGATTTTCTCTCTCTGATTGTATTTCTCTCTGACTGCGTTTTTCTGTCTCTCTCTCTCTCTAGTTTTCTCTTTCTGTTCCTTTCTCCGTGATTAAGTTTCTCTTTCTATCTCTCTGATCGGGTTTGTCTTCCTCTGCCTCTGAATGGGATTCTCTATCTGTGACTAGCTTTTTCTCTCTCTCTCTGATTCAGTTTCACGCTCACTAATTGAGATTTTCTCTCTCTCTGACTCAGTTTCTCTGTCTCTCAATTTCTATGTCTCTCTCTGTTTTTCTGTCTCAATCTCTCTCTCTCAGACTGTGTTTATCTCTCTCTCTGTCTCATTCTGACTGGTTTGCTCATTCTCTCCCTCTTTCTGACTGGGTCTCTTTATCCCCCTGACTATGTTTCTCTTCCATGCGACTGAGTGTTTTTCTCTGTCTTGAAACATGATTCTCTATCTCTCTCTCTGAATGGGATTCTGTCCCTGTGACCGGGTTTCTCTTTCTCCAACTGTGTTGTTCTCTATTTCTCTCTGCATGTGTTTTTCTGTCTGTCTCTGACTGAGTTTCTCTGTCTGACTCAGTTTCTGTCTCTCTTTGATTGAAATTTCCTCTCTCTCTGATTGCATTTCTCTCTTCCTCTTTCTGACTGGGTTTCTTTCTCTCTCTGACTGGACTTCTCTCTCTGAATGAGAGGTAGACAAACAGAAGGCTGGAAGAACACAGCAAGCCAGGCAGCATGTGGTGGAAAGGAGCAGTTAACGTTTCAGGTATTACCCTTCTTCAGGACTGGATGTGGTGCTAGGGGGAGCTGCAAATAAAGAAGGGTGGAGGGGTGAAGGCAGAATGGTGGTGATAGGTGGACACTCGTAGTAGGTACGACTTGGTTGGTCAATGGGACGGGTGATTCCAGTTGATGGCTGGAAGGGAGGGTCAGAAGGTGGAATGGAAGGGAGGAGGTGGGGCTGGAAGAGGAGCCGGGGGATGGGTGGGAAGGTTATTTGAAATTGGGGAACTCCATGTTGAGTCCTCCAGGCTGTAGGGTGTCCAGGTGGAAGATAAGGTATTATTCTTCAAATTTGTGTTCCGAGTCACTGACACTGGAAGAGGCCGAGGATGGACATGTTGGGGGGGAGTGGGGCGGGGAGTCGGAATGGGCGGTAACCGGGAGGTTAGGTTGGCTGTTATGGGCCAGGCGAAGATGCTCAGCGAAACAGTCACCTAATCTATGTTTGGTCTCACTGACGTAGAGAAGACCACATCGGGAGCACTGGATGCAATAGACTACATTGGAGGAGATGCAGATGAAGCTCTGTCTTACTTGGAATGACTGTTTAGGGCCCTGGATGGAGGTGAGGGAGGTGGTGTGTGGGCAGGTGTTGCATCTTTTATTGTTACAGGGGAAGGTACCAGGCGGGTTGGAGTGGTTGGTGGGTGGTGTGGCACAAACTAAGGAGTGGCGAAGGGAATGGTCCTTGAGGAAGGCAGGGAGGGGTGGGGAGTGGAAGATGTTCCGGGTCGTGGGGACTGATTGGAATTGGCAGAAGTGTTTGAGGATGATATATTGAATGCAGAGGCTGGTCACGGTGGAAAATGAGGACAAGGGGGGACCCTATCTTTCTTATCTTTAGTGGGAGGGTGGTTAAGAGCTGTGGAGTGGGGAATGGAGGAGGTGTGGTGTAGGGCTGTCTGGATGACAGGGGTGGGTGGGGAGAGAGTGTTGTTTGAAAAAGGCAAACATCTGGGATGCTTGGGAGTGGAACGTCTCCTTGTCATAGCAGATGCGATGGAGAGGGAGGAGTTGGGAAAACAGAATGGAGTTTTTGCAGAATGCAGCGTGAGAGGAGGTGTAGTCTCGGTAGCTATGGGAGTCTGGGGGTTTATAGTAAATGTTGGTTGTTTCCCTCTCTGAATACCTTTTTCTCTCTTTCTGATTGGGTTTCACCCCTCTCTCTCTCTGCATAGGGTTTTCAATCTCTCTCTGCATGGTTTTTCTCTCTCTGCATGGGTTTTTTTGTCCATATGGCTTTCTCTTTCTCTCTCCCTCCAACTGAGTTTTTTCTCTCTCTCTGACCAGGATTCTCTCTCTGTGACTGGGTTTCTCTCCCTCTGAATGGGATCCTGTCTGTGTGACACAGCTTCTCTCTCTTTCTCTTTCTGATTGACTTTCTCTCTCAAACTGCTTTTCTCTCTCTCTCTCTGGATGGGTTTTTTTCCTTCTCTATCTACATTGGTTTATTTTTTTTCTGCACAAGTTTTTCTCTGTCCCTCTGCATGGGTTTTTTTCCTCTCTTTTTGACTGATTCCATTCCTTTTTCTGACTCGTTTTCTGATTCTGTCCCTCTCTCTGATTGGGCTTCTTTCTCTTTCTCTCCCTGGCTAGGTTTCCCTCCCTCTTTCTCTCTGACTGAGCTTTTCTCTCTCTATGACTGTGTTTCTTTCTCAGTAAATGGGTTCCTCTCCCTTTCCCACTGAATGGGATTCTCTCTGTGTGACTGTGTTTCTCTCTGTTTGAGTTTCTCTCTCTCTCTGACTTGAGTTCCTTCTTTCCGTGTGTGTCTGTCTCTGGCTGTGTTTTTTTGCTGTCCATCCCTGCGTGGGTTTTTCTATCTCTCTCTGCAGGGGTCTTTCTTTCTTCTGTCACTCTCTCTCTCTCCCTGTCTCTGACTGAGTTTCTTTCTCTCTCTGAGTCCATTTCTCGCTCTCTGGATGCCTTTTTTTCTCTCTTTGCAAAGGTTTTTCTCTCTATCTGCATGGCTTCTTTTCCTCTGTCTCGCACTCTCTTTCTGACTGAATTCCCTCTTTCTGTCTCAGTCTGACTGGCTTTCTCTCTCTGAGTTTTTCTCTCTCTCTCTCAGTTTTTTGCTCTCTGTCCCTGCGTGGGTTTCTCTATGTCTGTTCAGTTTTGATTTTTTCTTTCTGTCTGTGCTTGGGATTTTTCCTTTGTCCCTCTCTCTCTGACTGAGATTCTGCCCCTCTCTCTGACCGAGATTTTCTTCCTCTCTTGGACTGAGATCTTTTTTCTGTCTGTGAGTTTCTTTCTCTGTAGCTCTCTCTGAACATGGTTCTGTGGTTGCACTGCTGCCTCTCAGTGCCGGGGACCTCGGTTTGCACATTCTCCCCGTGTCTGCGTGGGTTTCCCCTGGCTGTTCCAGTTTCCTCCCACGGTCCAAAGATGCGCAGGTTAGTGTGGATTGGCCATGCAAAATTGCCCATAGTGCCCAGTGATGTGCAGGCGAGGTAGCTTAGCCATGGGAAATGCACGGTTACAGGGGTAGGGTTGGATGCTCTTCGGAGGGTCAATGTGGACTCGATGGGACGAATAGCCTGCTTCCACACTGTATAGGGATTCTATGACTTTGCGCGTGTATCTCCCTCCGATTGTTTTTTTTCTCTCTCTCTTTCTGATTGGTTAATGAAAACCCAGACGGTCCAATCGAAGTTGAACGCGGTCGAGGTGCCGATGTCAGTTGTTGTTGAAGGAGACCCGGATGGACGTTGGCGGCGCGCGCAGGAGCGGGTAAATCTCTAACTAGCACCTCCCTTCATCCCCACAACGTCGGAGCTATTTACCCTCATCCCTAATAATACCGCCCCTCCTCCACTCAGAATATTGTCATCGTTCCCACAGCAGCTTCTGTGTCACGGCATAACCCCTTTCATCCCGGAAAATACTTCCCCCATCCGGGAATACCCGTCTCCAACATCCCCGAGAATACCCAACCTCGTCAAGGATTACCCCACCCCCGCCGCCCCAGAGTCCTCCCCTTTACCGCCGAGAACACACCTGCGTGCCCAGGGATATCCCCCTCCCCGTCAGGCAGTACCCTTCCTCATCCTCGTAATCCTGCATACCCCTCCTCCCTTGATCTGTGGTGGGGGGTGTGGGGTAAATAATCTCCCTTCCCTTAGCCCAGCCTGGACTCCAATAACCTCATCCTCCCCAGCCCGGACCAGGCAAAATAGCCCCGCCCTCAACGCTACAGTGTAAATAAGCTCCTCACTCAGCCCTGCATGAAGGCATAAACCCCTTTCTTCAGTCTGAGACCATGGTTATATGGCAAGTAATCCCTCCCTCAGCCTGAGGCCAGGGCACTACTAACCAGAACTGTCCGAGAGGGATGAAAAGGCAGTCCCCCACTGGGACCAGCTGTCGTGGTCCAGTGGCAAAAAAAACCCTCCTCTAATCCTAAACTGTGGGTAAATATCGTCTCCACAGAGTTAGGTGTTACCCCCTTACCAAACGTGCCCCATGAGTTTGAGAACAAACACCATGTCTCCAGCATTGGGCCACAAGTCTCAATCAGCCTCTGTGCTGTCCTTCACCAATGTTCTTGAAAAGTTATTGTATGCTTGTGGAGTATTTTTAAAAAAGTTAACCAGAGGTCCCTAATGTTGTAAGGCTGAATATCATACTGTGGCAGCATAGAGTACCATTCCTATTAACTATCTAGTTTGCACCATTTTTGTGAGCACATTTACGATAGGATTAATAAGTAAGAACCATTCTGAGAAATGTTTTCTTTTTGACTTGTAGATCAGCAATGGGCCGTAATTCAGCTTCTGCAGGAAAACGCCAGGATCCTAAAACAGATGGCTCTCCGCCAATTCCATCAGTAAATGAGCGCCTAGCTTTTCTTCGTCCTTCCCGGGAGCTACTTGAGTATTACCGTAAAAAGATTGCAGAGTTTGACGAGGAACATGAAACGCTCTTAAAAAGACTCGAGAACTATAAGGCCACATATGAAGAGCAGGTGGGTCTGCAAGTGGTGGAAGTCACAAATGAGCAGGTACCTTTGGTAGGAGCAGTACTGCAATGAGTAAGAGATAACAAGGTGTAGAGCTGGATTAACACAGCAGACCAAGCAGCATCAGAGGAGCAGGAAAGCTGACGTTTCAGGCCTAGACCCTTCTTCAGAAATGGGGGAGGGGATGGGGATTCTGAAATAAACAGGGAGAGGGGGGAGGTGGATAGAAGATGGATAATGGAGAAGATAGGTGGAGAGGAGACAGACAGGGGTTGGAGCCAGTAATTGGTGGAGTAGCAGATAGTGAAGGGGACTGTCAGAGAATGCAGCAGAATATGGATAGATTGGAGAGTTGGGTGGAGAAATGGCAGATGGAGTTCAATCCAGGCAAATGCGAGGTGATGCATTTTGGAAGATCCAATTCAAGAGTGAGCTATACTGTAAATGGAAAAGCCAGGGGGAAAATTGATACACAGAGAGATCTGGGTGTTCAGGTCCATCGTACCCTGAAGGTGGCAACGCAGGTGGATAGAGTGGTCAAGAAGGCATATGGCATGCTTTCATTCATCGGATGGGGTATTGAGTACAAGAGTTGGCAGGTCATGTTACAGGTGTGTAGGACTTTGGTGCGACCACATTTGGAACACTGCGTACAGTTCTGGTCGCCACATTAACAAAAGGATGTGGATGCTTTGGAGAGGGTGCAGAGGAGGTTTACCAGGATGTTGCCTGGTAAGGAGGGCGCTAGCTATGAAGAGAGGTTGAGTAGATTAGGATTATTTACATTAGAAAGATGGAGGTTGAGGGGGGACCTGATTGAGGTCTACAAAATCATGAGAGGTATAGACAGGGTGGATAGCAAGAAGCTTTCTCCCCCTCAGAGTGGGGGACTCAGTTACTAGGGGACACGATTTCAAGGTGAGAGGGGAAAAGTTTAAGGGAGATATGCATGAAAAGTTCTTTACACAGAAGGTGGTGGGTGCCAGGAATGCGTTGCCAGCGGAGGTGGTAGAGGCGGGCACGATAGTGTCATTTAAGATGTATCTAGACAGATACGTGAATGGGCAGGGAGCAGAGGGATACAGATCCTTGGAAAATAGGTAACAGGCTCAGATACAGGATCTGGATCAGCACAGGCTTGGAGGGTCTGTTCATGTGCTGTAATTTTCTTTGTTCTTTGTTCTTAAAGGTGAGTATAGGTGGGGAGTTAGGGAGGGGATAGGTCGGTCCAGGGAGGACGGACAGGTCAAGGAGGCAGATAAGGCTCGTAGGTAGGAGATGGGGGTGGGGCTTGAGGTGGGAGGAGTTGATAGGTGGGAGGACAGGTTCGGGAGGTGGGGATGAGCTGGGCCGGTTTTGGGATGCGGTCGGGGGAGGGGAGATTTTGAAGCTTGTGAAGTCCACATTGATACCATTGGGCTGCAGGGTTCCCAAGCGGAATATGAAATGCTGTTCCTGCAACCTTCGGGTGGCATCGTTGTGGCACTGCAAGAGGCCCAGGATGGACATGTCATCCAAGGAGTGGGAGGGGGAGTTGAAATGGTTCGTGACTGGGAGGTGAAGTTGTTTGTTGCGAACCGAGCGTAAGTGTCCCACAAAGCGGTCCCCAAGCCTCGACTTGGTTTCCCCGATGTACAGGAGGCCACAACGGGAACAGCGGATACAGTATACTACATTAGTAGATGTGCAGGTGAACATCTGTTTGATGTGGAAGGTGTTGTTAGGGCCTGGGATGGGGTGGAGCGGGGAGGTGTGGGGGCAGGTGTAGCACTTGCTGCGGTTGCAGGGAAAAGTGCCGGGGGTGGTGGAGCTGGTGGGGAATGTGGAGTGGACAAGGGAGGTCCCTCCAGAAAGCAGATAAGGGCGGGGAGGGAAAAACGTCTTTGGTAGTGGGGTCAGATTGCAGATGGCAAAAGTGTCGGAGGATGATGCGTTGGATCCGGAGTTTGGTGGGTTTGTACGTGAGAGAGAGGGGGATTCTGTTTTGGTTGTTATTGCGGGGAGGGGGTGTGAGGGATGAGTTGCGGGAAATGCGAGAGACATGGTCGAGGGCGTTTTCGACCACTGTGGAGGGGAAGTTGCGGTCCTTGAAAAACGAGGACATCTGGGATGTCTGGGAGCGGAATGCCTCATCTCGGGACCAGATGCGGCAGAGGCGAAGGAATTGGGAATAGGGGATGGCTTTTTTGCAGGAGGGTGGGTGAGAGGAGGTGTATTCCAGGTAGCTGTGGGAGTCGGTAGGCTTGAAATGGATATTGGTTTCCAGGTGGTTGCCAGAGATGGAAACAGAGAGGTCCAGGAAGGGGAGAGAGGTATCGGAGATGGTCCAGGTGAAATGGAAGGTGTTTAGTGAAGTGGATGAACTGTTCGAGCTCCTCATGGGAGCACGAGGCGGCGCCGATACAGTCATTGATGTAACGGAGGAAAAGGTGGGTGATAGGGCCAGTGGAGCTACGGAAGAGGGATTGTTCCATGTATCCTGCAAAGAAGCAGGCATAGCTTGGGCCCATGTGGGTACCCATGGCCACCCCCTTTGTCTGTAGGTAGTGGGAGGAATTGAAGGAGAAGTTGTTGAGGGTGAGGACGAGTTCAGCTAAGCGGATGAGGGTGTCAGTGGAGGGGGACTGGTCGGGCCTGTGGGACAGGAAGAAACGTAGGGCCTTTAGGCCATCTGCATGGGGAATGCAAGTGAATAGGGACTGGACGTCCATGGTAAAGATGAGGTGTTGGGGACCAGGGAATCGGAAGTTTTGGAGGAGTTGGAGGGCGTGGGTCGTGTCACGGACGTAGGTGGGGAGTTCCTGGACCAAGAGGGAGAAAATGGAGTCGAGATAAGTGGAGATGGGTTTGGTGGGGCAGGAGCAACCGGAGACAATGGGTCGACCAGGGCAGTCAGGTTTGTGGATTTTGTGAAGGAGATAGAAATGGGTGGTGCGGGGTTGGGGAATGATGAGGTTGGAGGCTGTGGTTGGGAGGGCACCTGTAGTGATGAGGTTGTGGATGGTCTGGGAGATGATGTTTTGGTGGGCGGAGTTGGAGTCATGATCAAGGAGGCGGTAGGAGGAGGTGTCAGAGAACCGGCATCTGGCGTCGTCGATGTAGAGGTCAGTGCGCCATACTACAACTGCTCCTTCCTTGTCCACGGGTTTTACAGTGACGTTGGGGTTGGAGCAGAGGGCTGCATGTTCTGTGGGGGAGAGGTTGGAGTGGTGAGAGGGGTGGAGAGGTTGAGGCGATTGATGTCTCGATGGCAGTTGGAGATGAAGAGGTCGAGGGAGGGTAGGAGGCCTTGGGGTGGTGTCCAGGAGGAGGGGGTGTGTTGGAGGTGGGAGAAGGGATCAGTAGAGGGAGGATTAGGCTCCTGCTCCTGCCCCACCGAACTCATCTCCACTTATCTCGACTCCATTTTCTCCCCCTTGGTCCAGGAGCTCCCCACCTACGTCCACGCCCTCCACCTCCTCCAAAACTTCCAATTCGGTCCCCAACACCTCATCTTTACCATGGACGTCCAGTCCCTATACACTTGCATTGCCCATGCAGATGGCCTAAAGGCCCTCCGCTTCTTCCTGTCCCGCAGGCCCGACCATTCCCCCTCCACTGACACCCTCATCTGCTTAGCTGAACTCGTCCTCACCCTTAACAACTTCTCCTTCAATTCCTCCCACTTCCTACAGACAAGGGGGATGGCCATGGGTACCCGCATGGGCCTAAGCTGTGCCACCTGAAGGTTGCAGGAACAGCATCTCATATTTCGCTTGGGAACCCTGCAGCCCAATGGTATCAATGTGGACTTCACAAGTTTCAAAATCTCCCCTCCCCTGACCACATCCCAAAACCAGCCCAGCTCATCCCTGCCTCCCTAACCTGTCCTCCCACCTATCCACTCCTCCCACCTCAAGCCCCACCCCCATCTCCTACCTAGTAGCCTCATCCCGCCTCCTTGACCTGTCTGTCCTCCCTGGACCGACCTATCCCCTCCCTAACTCCGCACCTACACTCACCTTTACTGGCTCCGACCCCGCCTCTTTGACCTGTCTGTCTCCTTTCCACCTATCTTCTCCTTTATCCATCTTCTATCCGCCTTCCCCTCTCTCCCTATTTTGTTCAGAATCCCCTTCCCCTCCCCCATTTCTGAAGAAGGGTCTAGACCCGAAACGTCAGCTTTCCTGCTCCTCTGATGCTGCTTGGTCTGCTGTGTTCATCCAGTTCTACACCTTGTTAACTCAGATTCTCCAGCATCAGCAGTTCCTACTATCTACTGCAATGAGTAATTTGTCTAACTGCAAGATGTCTTCAATGCTGTGAGATAAATATGCTGTATTTGTTCCATCAAACACAGTGAATGGCTCTCCAAGAGACAAGATTGCAAAGCACCTTCCAGGACAAATTGCTGTGTATGCTAGGTCTCATTCCCAATGTAGTATATCTAAAATACCTGAACCAGTAAATGAATTAAGTCATTTTGGCCTATGGAGATAACCATTCTAGCAGTGTGGCCTGGAGATGCATATAAGGACCATGCTGAAATCTCAACACACCTGACCACACAGGGATCATATGGCAACTTTAAACTTCTAAAGAGCAACCAGCTGGGAACCTTCCAAAAATGTCTCCAAATCCAAATTGGAAACTTTGAGGGGTTCCAACTCTCTGATCTGAACAATTGCTTAGAAAATGTTAGAGGGATTAAAACCAACTCTAACTCTACCTTTAACTGATACCCGAACTTCCCACATGCTCAACACTGGCAACGACGCCTCTGTGACCCAACACACTTTCACAACCTAACCAACTCACCCCAACTTGCTGACCTGTCTCGTGCCCACCACCTTACCCATTACCATCCCATTCAGATGCAACCTTACCCATGTACTGTGTCTCCCCCACCTCCTTACCCCCTTTCGTCCCTCACCCACATTCACTAAGGATTGTTGAATAATGTTAAATGTTAGAGCAGTGAGAAACACTTAAAAGAAACAGAAAAGATACTTAAACATTATGTAATAGTTGAAGAATGGTGCAAAGGTTTAATCAAACAGCGCTAGCAGTTTAAATCTAAACACTCTCTGCTGCTGTCCTTAAGTGATGCCCTTTTTCTTTTTTCTCTTTATTTTTCTTTTTTGTTCTTTATTCTATTGGCAATCTGGAGTAGAGGGAATTTTTTTTCCTTTTTTTGCTTTTTTGAGCTGGAAGCTGTCGGAGGGAGAAAAGTATCAACAAATTTAATTAATTCATTATAATAAATTATATAAATTTAATAAAGTAATTAACTAAGTAGAAATGGCTGGACAGGTGATGTGTTGTAGCTGTACGATGTGGTAGCTGGCTGATCCTATCGCGAACTGCAGTGACCACATCTGCAACAAGTGTTGGTTGCTTGAGGAACTTCAGCTGAGAGTTGATGAGCTGGGATCAGAGCTACAAATGCTGCAGCACATCCGGGAGGGGGAGAAGTACCTGGATGATTTGTTTCAGGAGACAGTCACACCTGGTGGATTAAGTAATTCAAATTTGGTTAGTGGCCAGGGACAGCAGGGTGTGACTGTAAGGGAGGCAGGTAGAGGGATCCTGCAGTCAGGAACAGAGGAGCTTCAGCTCTTGATCTTGTCCAACAGGTACAATGTACTTGCTCCCTGTGTGGATGAGGAAGAGGGCTGCAGGGAGGATGAGCCAACTGACCACTGCACCGTGGTACGGGAGGCTATTCGTGAGGGGGGAGCAAAAAGATAGGTGGCAGTTGTAGGGGATTCTGTAATTAGGAGGATAGATAGTATCCTTTGTAAGCAGGATCGAGAGTCCCGAGGTGTGTTGCCTGCCTGGTGCCGGGGTAAGGGATATCTGTGACCGGCTTGAAAGGAAGTTGGAGCTGGAGGGGGAGGATCCAGTTGTTGTGGTCAACGCCGGAACAAATAACATAGGCAAGATTAGGAAGGAGAACCTGTTCAGAGATTATCAGGAGCTAGGAACCAAATTAAAGAACAGGTCCTCAAGGGTTATAATGTCTGGATTACTGCCTGAGCCACGTGCAAATTGGCACAGGGACATGAGAATAAGGGAAGTAAACATGTGGCTAAAAGAGTGGTGCAGGAAAGAGGGGTTCCTTTTCATGGGGCACTGGCATCAGTATTGGAACAGGAGGGATCTGTACTGTTGGGGCGGTCTCCACCTGAATTGAGCTGGGACCAATGTTCTAGCGAAAACGGTAAATAGGCTGGTCAACAGGACTTTAAACTAGAAAGTGGAGGGGAAGGGAATGGTGAAGCTTGCCCCAGTGGGAAACAAAGCAGCAGGTTAACATCTGTAGTGGTGGATTCAACTAAGTGGAAAAATATGAAAGAAATGACAGGGAAGGAGAATTCAGGAGAGGCTACTGAAGTTTTGGTGTAGATTTGTAGCTCAGGTTGTGGGTGATGAGGTTGGTTGGCTCGCTGAGCTGGTTTGTTGTTCCGCAGATGTTTCATTACCATGCTGGGTAACATCATCAGTGCAGTTTAGGAAGTTTGCTTTGTTGATCTGTCCTGTCTGTTTAAGTCTTTTTAGCGTGTAGAGGATTTTGTTGCCTAGTTGCGGTGTCGGGTCAGTTTGTACTGGCCGGTATGTGTTTTCGTCGGTGAGTAGTGCCTGTGCCTTGGAGATGTAGTCCCTTTTATTCAGTATCACTGTCATGCACCCTTTGTCTGCGGATAGTATTGTGATGTTCTTGTCCTTCTTCATTCCTTCCGGGGCCTGTCTTTCCAATGTGTTGAAGGTGTTGAGTTCGCTCCTTCTGGTTAGTGTCGGGATTACTGTCTGTCTTATCATTTGTTGTGTTTCTTCGTTGATATTGTTGGTCCTTAGTGTGGCTTCCAGTGTGGCTAGGAATTCCGTTTTGTTGGTGTCCCTGTAGTTGTAGTTCAGTCCTCTGGTGAGAACGGCTTTTTCTGTGTCTGTCAGTTTCCTGTCAGAGAGGTTTCTTATCCAGGTGTCTGTTCTGTTGTTGTCGTTTTTGTGGATGAGTGTGGCTAGCTTGTCTTGAAGGGTCTGTCTTTTCTTGGCTCTTGTGGTCTGTTGGCTGATGTTGATGGCTCGTTCCACGTCTATTGTCCAGTCTTGATTGGTAGCTTCCAGGAATAAAGTTTATTGGCGCATAATTCCTCTGTTGTATTTGTGCAGCCGGTTGTGTGTGTCGTTTGTCATTACCCTTACAATCTTGCGGCCGTTTTGTTCTGCTGTTTTGTGGGCTTGTGGGTTGTTGATGGGTGGTTTGTACCTCACACTGCCGTGATGAGGCTGCACTGATGATGTTACCCAGCATGATAACTAAACGTCTGCGGAACAACAAACTAGCTCGGCGAGCCAACCAACCTCATCAGGTTATTAAAGTCTCCAGCATAGACACAAACAGGACAGAGCCTTTGGAAAAGGCTAGCAATCAAACACTGGAGAATGAAAATGAGAAGAGGGAGGGTTAATACAGGACTGAAGGTGTTATATCTGAATGCAAGCAGTAGAAGGAATAAGGTAAATGAGCTTGTGGCGCAGATTGAAGCGGGCAGGTATGACGTGGTAGGCATCACGGAGGCATGGCTGCAAGGGGATCAGGATTGGGAATTGAATATCCAAGGATATGATTCCTATCGAAAAGATAGGCAGGTGGGCCGAGGGGTTGGGGTTGCCTTATTAGTGAGAAATGAAATTAAATCAATAAGAAGAAGCGAAGTAGGGTCAGATGGTGTAGAATCTGTGTGGGTAGAATTGAGGAACCGCAAAGGTTAAAAAAAAAACCATAGTTGGGGTTGTGTACAGGCCTCCAAACAGTAGTCAGGAGCTGGGGCGCAAGATTCACCAGGAGATAGAAAAGGTGTGTAAGAAAGGCAAAGTCACAGTGATCATGGGGGATTTCAATATGCAGGTGGACTGGGAAAATCATGTTGGTAGTGGATTGCAAGAAAAGGTGTTTGTGGAATGTCTACGAGATGGCTTTTTGGAGCAGCTTGTAGTGGAGCCCACAAGGCAACAGGCAATACTGGATTTAGTGTTGTGCAATGAGGCAGACTTGATAAGGAACCTTAAGGTAAAGGAATCCTTAGAAGGCAGTAATCATAAGATGATAGAATTTACTCTGCAATTTGAGAGGGAGAAGATAGAATCAGAGGTAGCGGTATTTCAGCTGAATAAAGGTGATTACAGAGGTATGAGGGAGGAGCTGGGCAGAATTGACTGGAAGAGGAGCCTAGCAGGAAAGACAGTGGAACAGCAATGGCAGGAGTTTCTGGGCGTAATTCAGGAGATGCAGCAAAAATTCATCCCTAGGAAAAAGAAACATGGTACAGGGAGGATGAGGAACCACAGCTGACTAAGGAAGTCAGGGATAGCATAAAAGCAAAAGAGAACGCATATAATGTGGCGAGGGGCAGTGGGAAACCAGAGGACTGGGAAGCTTACAAAGCCCAACATAAAAAGAAATAAGGAGGGAGAAGATTAAATATGAGGGTAAGCTAGCCAGTAATATAAATGAAGACTATAAGAGTTTCCTTAGGTATATAAAAGGCAAAAGAGAGGCAGAAGTGGACATTGGACCACTGGAAAATGATGGTGGAGAGATAGTAGTGGGGAACAAGGAAATGGCTGAGGAACTGAATAATTGCTTTACGTCAGTCTTCACGGTAGAAGACATGAGTAATCTCCCAAAAATTCAAGAGAGTCGGGGGCGGAGCTGAGTATGGTGGCCATCACCAAGGAAAAGGTGATAGTAAAACTGATTGGCCTGAAAATGGACGAATCACCTGGACCAGATGGACTACACTCCAGATGGACTACACTCGTTTGGGATTATGTTCGGCATGGACAAGGGGGCAGCACGGTGGCTCAGTGGTTAGCACTGCTGCCTCACAGTGCCAGGGACCCGGGTTCGATTCCACCCTCGGCCGACTGTCTGGGTGGAGTTTGCACACTCTCCCCGTGTCTGCGTGGGTTTCCTCCGGGTGCTCCAGTTTCCTCCCACAGTCCAAAGATATGCAGGCTAGGTGGATTGGCCATGCTAAATTGCCCATAGTGTTCAGGGATGAGTGGTATAGGGGGATGGGTCTGGGTGGGATGCTTTGAGGTTCAGTATGGACTTGTTGGGCCGAAGGGCCTGTTTCCACACTGTTGGGATTCTATGATTCTATGACTGGTTGGACTGAAAGGTCTATTTCCAAGCTCTATGACTCGATGACGATGACTGGATGTTAATGGGATCCTGCCTGATCACTCCCTCGTGCGTTGTAGCCCTGAGACTTAGCTCTTTGGATTGCCTTGTCAAAATGAATGAATTATAAAAATATTCCATTGATTTGCTGGCTAATTTGGGGCCAATGATCACACTGAACCAACCATTATTCTCCCCTCTTCCCCCAACGTATCACATTCTTACTCTCCCTTTGGAACTGGTGAATTCAGACGAGGACATTGTCCTGTTACCCTGAAAATCAATGGTGATTGAGTTCCTGTTTAAAGGGGATCATTTAGTTCAGTTGGCTGGATGGCTGGTTTGTGATGCAGAGTGACGCCAACAGCAGGACATGGTGATCCTCAGGTTAAACCATTACCAACCGTCTTTCTCGAGTGGGAGAGCAGGCTTTTGGTCTTCTGGGACTATTGTAACTTTGCTTCAGTTTAGATATCTGTATTTCTGTCATTTTCAACTTAATTATTGTGCCTAATTGATTTGACTTCTGTAACTTACACTCAAGTTTATTGAAACAGAAGGCTCAGTAATCTGCAATCTGGATTGACCTCTTGGAGGAGTGGAGGTGACTTTTTAGTATTTAATTATGCGAACGTGGGTGTTGTTGGCTGGACCAGCATTTATTATCCATTCCTAATCGCCTAAGAGGGCAGGTATGAGTTGATTCAATTGCTGTCGATCAGAAGCCTTGTGTAGAATAGACAAGGTAAGGAAGACAGATTTGCTTCCCTAAAGGACATTAGTGAGACAGATAGGTTTATACAAGAATCAACAGTGGTTACATGGTCATGTGTAACTTTTTATTCCAAATTTTCTTTTCAAAATGAATTTGAACATTTGCTTGGAGTTCTGAATTACTCACCTCACACTGGTTCTTGGCTCAAGATAACCAATGAGTCAAGAGGCTATTTAAATGGATTATTTCTGTCACATTTCATAAGTGCAGATGAACTGCAATTAGAGATGAAGTGCATTTCATCTTCAAGTAAAGATGAATGGGAAATGTATGTGCCTTTACACCAGTAGAGTGCAAAGTAAGCGTGCCAAGGCTTTGCAGGGGGTGCAGCAGATATTAACCAGAATGTTGCCAGGGACGAAGGGTTCAGTTCTGTGAAGAGACTAGAGAAATAGGTATTTTCTGCTTGGAGAATAGGAACTGGAACATGAGATAACAAGGTGTACAGCTGGATGAACACAGCAAGCCAAGCAGCATCAGAGGAGCAGGAAGGCTGACATTTCGGATCTGGACCCTTCTTCAGAAACTGGGGAGGGGAAGGGGGTTCTGAAATAAATAGGGAGAGAGGGGGAGGCGGATAGAAGATGGATAGAGGAGAAGATAGGTGGAGAGGAGACAGACAGGTCAAAGAGGCGGGGATGGAGCCAGTAAAGGTGAGTGTAGGTGGGGAGTTAGGGAGGAGATAGGTAGTCCAGCGAGGATGGACAGGTCAAGGGGGCAGGATGAGGTTAGTAGGTAGGAGATGGGGGTGGGGCTTGAGGTGGAGGAGGGGATAGGTGGGAGGAAGGACAGGTTAGGGAGGCGGGGACGAGCTGGGCTGGTTTTGGGATGCAGTAGGGGGAGGGGAGATTTTGAAGCTTGCCATTCAATGAAATCGTACTGATCCATTGACTATGTCCACTGCCTTGCATTTGTATACCTTTGATGCACCTAACAATCAAAAATCTACTGATCTCAGAATTAGAATGGAGCTTACATCAACTGCTTTTTATGGGTGAAAATTCCACACTTCTACCACCTTTGCATGAGAAAGTGTTTGTTGCTTGGTGTAGAACTCCTTAAAGGTTATAAACAAGTGGGCTGACAGGTAGTAGATCATAGAATCCCTATAGTGTGGAAGCAGGCCCTTTGGCCCAACAAGTCCACACCGAACCTCAGATCATCCCACCTAGACCCATCCCCCTATAACCCACCTAATCTACACATCCCTATGGGCAATTTAGCATGGCCAATTCACCTAACCTGCACATCTTTGGACTGTGGGAGGAAACCGGAGCACCTGGAGGAAACCCACGCAGACACTGGGAGAATGTGCAAACTCCACACAGACAGTTGCCCGAGGCTGGAATCGAACCCGAGTCCCTGGCGCTGTGAGGCAGCAGTGCTAACCACTGAGCCACCATGCTGCCCACCGATGAAGTTCAAGATAGAAAAATAAGATTGTCATTTTATTAAGAAGAACATGGAATGATATAAATTAAAAGCTGCAACTCTAAGTGGTGGTAATAGCATAGATACTTCTGCATATATGTGCATAAGTTCTTGAAGGTGGCACAACAGGTTTTGTAAAGCATGGCTGTGTTAGGGGGTTTTATGAATAGAGTGCAAGAGCAAGGAGGGTCTGCTGAATTTGTATAAAACATTAATTTGGTCTCTGCGGGAATATTGTGTTTAGTTTTGGGCACCACATGTTAGGAAAGATGTGAGTGGAGAATGCAAAGAAGGTTGAATTATACTATACAGAAGAAGCCCCTTGATTGCTGGAACCGATGAGAGTTACTCTAAATCTACACTAGTCCCAGCACTAGAAATGTAGTCTTGAATGTTATACACTTCAAGTGCTCATCCAAGTACGTTTTAAAGGATTTGAGTTTTTCTGCCTCAACTACTGCCCAGGCAGTGCATTCCAGACTCTTCTGGGCAAAAAAAACTTTCCTCAAATTCCCTCCTGACCTTCTGCCTTTAACCTTCCTAGTGACTTGCCATTCATCAAGTATTCTCTTGTCTTGTTACTTACAGAGTCATACAACTTGGAAACAGGCCCTTAAGTCCAACTTGTCCATGCTGACCAATTTTCCCAAACTAAACTAGTCTCACTTGCCTATGATTGCCTAATCTGTCTAAACCTATCCTACTGTACCTGTCCAAATGTCTTTTAAATGTTGTAACTGTACCTGCATCTACCACTTCCTCTGGCAATTTATCCCACATACAAACCATCCTCTGTGTGAAAAGGTTGCCCATTAGAGCCCTTTTAAATCTTTCTCCTCTCACGTTGAAAATGTGTCCCCTAGATTTAAACACCCCCATCCTAGGGAAAAGACTTTTGTTTTTCACCCTATCTATGCCTATCATAATTTTATAAACTTTGCATCACCTTGGCATTATTTATCTGGGTTAAATTGTATCTATCACTGATCTGTCCATCTGATCAATACATTTATATCCTCCTATAACTAAGATCTTCTTCCTCAGTGACAACCATCTGGCTATTCTTTGTTTCATATGCAAACTGACTTATTAGCCACATCCACACTTTCATCTATATTTTATATACATATATATCTCAAACAATAGGGGACCCATCATTGATCCTTGTGGTTCGCCATTGGACACTGGCACAAAAATAGCCTTCTACCACCGCCCTTTCCCTCCTTTCACTAAGCCAATTTTGGATCTAAATTTGGATCCAAATTGTTGAATTAGCCTGGAACTTTTTATCAAAGGCTTTCCTGAAATCCACATAAAGTACATCAATTGGACTACCCTCATCCCATCACTTGGTCTTCTCCTTCTTGACAAGTTCTACCAGATTTGTTAGGCATGAGTTCCCTCTGACAAAGTCACGTTGACTATCCCTGATTAAACCTTACTTCTCTAAATGGCGATTAATTCTCTCCAATAGTTTCCCCACCAATGATGTGACTTGCTGTACTGTAATTCCCTGGTTTATCTTAAACACTTTCCTTGAAAAGTGGACCGACAATAGCTGTCCCCCAGTCCCCTGGCACCTCTCCCTCAGCCAGAGAGGACTTAAAAATTTGGGTCAGGGCCCCAACGTTTTCCTTCCTCGTCTCCCACAGGAGCTTGGGATACAAGTCATCTGAACATGCAAGATTTGCAAGAATCTTTCCAGGGATAATAATAAGATGTACCGGAGAAGTTAGGACTGTTTTCCTCCAACAAGGAGATGGCTTGGAGATTGTGTTTAAAATCAAGAGGGGGTCTTGCGCACATAGGAAGACATCCTCTGCATTCATCGAAGGATCACAAATGAGAGTGCACAGACTTAAAATAATTTGCCACAGTGATTATTTTTCCATCCAGTAAGTGTTTAGGGTCTAGAATGTGCTGCTTGAGAGTGTGGTGGAGATAGGATCACTCAAGGCTTTCAAAAAGTATCAGACAAGAATCTGAAAAAGGAAAATTTGCAGTTTATAGGAAGAAGGTAGAGAATGGTGCTGAGTGAAATACTTATTTGGAGACCTGGTGCATACATGGTGTGTACTTTTTGCACTGTAAAGATTTGTGAGCTATTCTGAGTGGGCTGACTTGGACTTTAACATTATATCACCTATTACATCATCATCATCTTGACATCTTCATAGGAAAAATTTTCTGTCTCTATCCTGACAATTTCTCTCAAGATTTTGAAAACTTCAACCTAATCATTGCAGAAGCATCTAAATTCACAGGAATACAAGCCTGGTTTGTTATTTCTCCTAATTTTTACCAGAGCTTCAAGGATTAAACATTCTGCAGCACAATAATCTCCCCTTCTCATTACAAGGGTTACTATTTCCATTAACATGTTTTGATTTTCTTTTGGACATGACTTAGTATGCTTTAATGATCTTTGTGTGGACCTCCAAGTCTCTAATTTCTCCACAGTTCTGGCTTTTCACTTTTTGAATAACACTTGGTCAATCCTGTACTACATCAAAATGGATGACTTCACAGTTATCAGGGTCGCTGTTCACTGACTCAGAATCACAGAATTGCTACCGTGCAGATGGAGATCATTCAGACCTTCATGACTGTACTGGTTCTCCTAATAAACATATGCCATTCTTTTCCCTTTTTCTTTTAACCCAGTACGTTATTTAAATAGAAACAGTTATCCAATGTCCTTTTGAATGTCTCAATTGAACCTCCCTCCACTACATTTCCAAGCAGTGCTTTCCGTACCCTAACTACTTGCTGTGTGTAAATATTTCTCTCATATCACATTTGCTTCTTTTGCAAAATCCCTTAAATCTGTGCCTCTTCATTCTCGATTCCTTTATGAGAGGGAACAGTTTCTTCCTATCTACTCAGTCCAGACTGCTTGTCATTTTTAAAACCACTTCAAGTTTCCTCTGAACCTTCTCCTCTCCAAGAAAAACAGTCCCAAAATTTTGCTTTGTAATCAATGTTTCTTATCACTGGAGGTGTGTTCTCTGGAGTATCACTGGAACCATTCTTATAAACCTATCTGCACTGTCTGCAATGTGTTCATATCCTTCCTGAAGTGTGGCAGCCAGAACCATATACAGAACCCCACTGCAGTTTAACTAGTGACAAGTACAAATTCAGTGCAACCTCCCTGTTCTTGTACTGTCTGTCTCTATTGATAAAGCCTGGCACGCTTTATTTACTGCTCTGTCCTGCCACCTTTAATTAGGTTTATACATATACACCCAGGTCTCTCTCTGCTCCTACACGGCCTTTGGAAAAGGATATAAACAGACAATATTCTGTCCACCAAGATGCATCATCTCGCATTTCTTCCCATTGAATTTTATCTGCCACCTGTTCCACCCACTGTACGAACTTGTCAGCGTCCTTTGAAATTCATACCTTTAATGGTATCCATAGATGTTTACTCTTCTGCTTTAATTATGTCCTCAAACTTGAACTGAGTTTATTAGAATTGAGCCATCTTTTACAAATTCAGGGTGAATCTTAGCAGCTTGAATTTTTTGCAAGTGCACAGTCACTCTGTCCTTAACACAAAATATGGAAACATTGGAAAACTTAAGAAGGTCAAATGTTCCAACTTATGCTGGCAGAGAAATTCAGTTTAATTCTGTTTTCCTGTCTTTAATCTGTAGTCCTGTTGATAATAAAAATTTGCCTAAATGGAATAAGATTAATTTACGATATCTGGTCAGCATAGATGAGTTGTGTGAAGGGTCTGTTTCTGTGCTGTGCAACTCTACGACTATTCAGTATGTTATTTACATTTAAATGATAACTTACATAAAAATGAAAACTATTTTATATTTACATTTATATGTATTGTTATGTAAGTTATTTTAAACATTTAATTAATGAATGTAGGAACTTAGGAATGTACAGTATTTCAACTTGTAATATTTTAATGATTTGCCTGATGAGAAAGATCCTACAGATTCCAATTATGCGTTGTTCCCTAGGCACAGAGGATTACTTCTTGGTAGATTCTCTGAAGTTATCGATCAAGGCCACCTTTTCAGTTCACTTTGAGGAAGTTTTGGCAGTTCTGATCTCTAAACATACTGTGTTTGACAATAAGAGTTTAGGTAGGGAGCATTCAAATCTTCATGCTGCAGTATCAACAGTCAAACACCTCACAGAGAAAAGGTTTAAAACAAAAGGCTGTTCAAACTCTCCTGCCCCTCCTCTGTTTGACCAGCCTATTCTCTTCTAGACTTGCTGGTACCACTTCCCAAGTACTGACCTCATTCATTGCTGAATATCTGGTATCTGGTGAGATGTATTGCTTTCTCCAGTACTGAAGCATCTATGGAACACGTTAATCAAGAACCAGCCTTTCAGGCCTGGCCTGAGAGCAACATGAGAGTACTGTGGGAACATACAGGTGGAAGGTGACGTTAATGCAAAACAGCAGCAAAGCAAATGCATGACTCGTATTGCTCTGCAATTATAAAGAAAAACAACATTGTGTGTGCTGATGCATCTGACCATTTAAAGCTATCAGTATACCTCTGTTATGGAGACTGACATGAAAATTTGACCATGGAATTTGAAAGGGTGCAAAAGTGGACCAAATCCAGGAGAAATCTCTTCAGAGGCGGAGGGAGAGGACAGGGAGAAAGCCAGTGTGGGAGAGAGGTGGGTAGAGAACATGAGCGATCTTATAGTCCAATAACACATCAGGAGACAGTCCAGTCAAATCAACAGGTAAACAGAACGAGAGAGAGATTGGGTGATGGAATCAAATTTAATAGGCATTTTCAAAACTGAATTGGCTATGTAATTGAAAGGGCTCTGGGGAAAGACGAGAGAAGTTGAACAAATTGGAAATTTCTTTGTAAGAACCAGTGAAAATATTGATGACTCTTTCTATGCTGTTATGATTGTCATTCAGTCAGTCGTGGGGAATTTATAGGCAACATTAAGCTCCAGGACAGAAATCAAGGGAAGTAACTATGCTTATGATGTATGAATTAGTCCATGTTCCTTTTTTACTAACAATTGCTTAACTTTACTCTTGGTTAGTGTTGCTAAGCTTGCTCTCAATCTCAAAACTGTCTTATGCTTAAGTTTTCTGATGTTTTGGGATATTTTTATTTTCTCAGCATAAACTCCAGTGGGAGATGCGGCAGAGGGAAGAGGAAATTGAGGAGCTGCAGAAAGCGCTTAGCGACATGCAGGTTTATCTCTTTCAGGAACGTGAACACTCACTGAGACTCTATGCCGAAAATGACCGGCTAAAAATCAGGTGGGAAACGGGTTTTGAATAGATTGGTGTGATTGGATGGAGTAAAAGATCTATAAAAAAGCTGTACTGCAATTAGAAGGAGATGTGAATGGTGGTATCCATCACAAGTGCTAGCCATACCCTATTGAAAATAGAACTGAACAATCTCAAAGCTCTCTTTTGACATGCTGACGTTTTGTCAAATTTGGTAATTGCAGGGAGTTGGAAGATCGGAAAAAGATGCAACACCTCTTGGCACTTATTGGTCCTGAAGCTGAAACAGTCACATACTTTCACAGGGAGCCTCCACACAAGGTAATGCAGTTAGTTCATAGACTGAGTGAAGAAACAGGTCTTCTTTGTCCTTGTATTCGTAGAATCCAATCACAGATGTATTCTGAAAGTAAGTTCTTTGTAATCATGCTTAATAAAAAAATGCGTAATATCTCAAAGCTGTGGGGGCAAGGGATTTAATTGAGGCATGGATAAATAGCATGGATGGTCTCTGGTCCTGTAGTGGCTTATATCCTTGGTTTATTCTCTGTTTGTTATTCTTTCCTCCTACCCCACCCCAACCACATGTTTCACTTTATTTTTGATCTCAAAATCTGACTAGAAATGTCATTTTGGTTGCTTCCAGTCCAGACATTCCAAAATCTAGGAAATTTTAGGCACAGAAACAGCCAATGTATGGCAGTTAGCTTCTATCTCATTTCAAGTATTTGGATATAGATCATCAGTTCCTGGGCTGTTTGGTCTTTGGTTCTGTTAATTTTTCTGCAAATTTTGGAAATCTTAATTATTTAAGTTTCTCATATGGTTCTTCAATGAATGTTTTACCCATTGTGGTATCTCCTTAATTAAAACAAAGAACTGCAGATCTTGGAGATCTGAATCACACTAAACCAGAAATTGCTGGAGAAACTCAGCATATCTGGCAGCATCTGTGGTGAGAAAATTTTCAAGTCCAGTGACCAATCTTCAGATATTTCCAGTCTTGTCCTTAAGGAACCAGTATTACCGTTGATGTTCTTTTCCCTTTCTCATGTTTATAGAAGCTGTCTGAGTATATTTTATATTTCTTACTGACTTACTCTCATATTCCATTTTCTCCCTTTGTCCTTCTTTGCTGGTTTCAAAAATTTTCCTTAAACAATGGATGTATTCCTTCTCCTTTGAAGTTTTATTTCTCAGTTGAATGTGTATTTGTTGGGAACACACCTATCTATACCCTGAGAGAGTAGGAACTGCCGATGCTGGGGTCTGAGATAACAAGGTGTGGAGCTGGATGAACACAGCTGGCCAGGCAGCATCAGAGGAGCAGGAAAGCTGACGTTTCGGGTCTGGACCGTTGTTCAGAAATGGGGGAGGGAAAGGGGGCTCAAATAAATAGAGAGGGGGGAGGCGATCATAGGAGGTGGATAGTGGAGCAGATAGGTGAAGAGAAGACTGACAGGTCAAGGAGGCAGGGATGAAGCCAGTAAAGGTGCGTGTAGGTAGGGAGTTGGGATGGGGGTTGGTCAATGAGGAGGGAGGAGCGGGTAGTTAGGAGGGAAGACGGACAGGTCAAGGAGGCGGGGATGAGGCTAGTAGAGGTGAGGTGAGTGTAGGTAGGAAGTGGGGGTGGGGTTTGGTCAGTGACGGACCGGCAGAGGAGGTGGGGACAAGAGGGGGTGCTGGTCTTGGAACGAGATCGGGAATGGGGAGATTTTGAAGCTTGTAAAGTCCACATTGAGGCCATTGGGTTGTAGGGCTCCCAGGCGGAATATGAGGTGCTATTCCTCCAGTTTTTGGGTGGCCCTATTTTTGGCACTGGAGAAGGCCCAGGATGGACATGGCGTCCAAGGACTGGGAGGGGGAGTTGACTGGGAGGTGTTGTCGTTTGTCAGGAACCAAGCGTAGGTGCTCCACAAAGCGGTCTTCAAGCCTCCGCTCGGTTTCCTCGATGTAGAGGAGGCCACGTCGGAAATATACAATATACCACATTAGCAGATGTGCAGGTGAACATCTGTTTAATGTGGAAGGTTTTCTTGGGGCCTGGGATGGAGGTGAGGAGGGAGGTGTAGGGGCAGGTGTAGCACCTCCTGTGGTTACAGGGAAAGGTGCTGGGGTTGTGGGGCTAGTGGGGAGTGTGGAGTGAATGAGGGGGTCGCGGAGAGCGCGGTCCCTCCGGAAGGCAGATAAGGGTGGGGAGGGAAATATATCCTTGGTGGTGGGGTCAGATTGCAGGTGGCGGAAGTGGCAGAGAATGATGCGTTGAGTCGGGAGGTTGATGGGGTGATACGTGAGGACAAGGGGAATTCTGTCTTTGTTGTTATTGCGGGGAGGACGTGTGAGGGCTGAGGTGCGGGAAACACAAGAGATGCAGTCGAGGGCGTTTTTGACCACTGTGGGGGGGAAATAGCGGTCCTTGAAAAACGAGGACATCTGGGATGTCCGGGAATGGAACGCCTCATCTTGGGAGCAGATGTGGCAGAGGCAAAGGAATTGGGAATAGGGGATAGCATTCTTGCAGGAAGGTGGGATAGAGGAGGTGTAGTCTGAGTAGCTGTGGGAGTCGGTGGGCTTGAAATAGATATCAATTTCCAGGTGGTTACCAACGATGGAGACAGACAGGTCCAGGAAGGAGAGAGAGGTATCAGAGATGGTCCAGGTGAACTTAAGGTTGGGGTGGAAGGTGTTAGTAAAGTGGACGAACTGTTCGAGCTCCTCGTGGGAGCACGAGGCGGCACCCATACAGTCATCAATGTAACGGAGGAAGAGGTGGGGGATAGTGCCAGTGTAGCTGCAGAAGAGCGATTGTTCCACGTATCCTGCAAAGAGGCAGGCATAGCTTGGGCCCATGTGGGTACCCATGGCCGCACCTTTCGTCTGTAGGAAGTGGGAGGTCTTGAAGGAGAAGTTGTTTAGGGTAAGGACAAGTTTGGTTATGCGGATAAGGGTGTCGATGGAGGAGAACTGGTCAGGCCTGCGGGAGAGGAAGAAGCAGAGGGCTTTTAGGCCATCTGCATGAGGAATGCAAGTGTACAGGGACTGGACGTCCATGGTGAAGATGAGGTGTTGAAGGCCAGGGAATCGGCAGTTGTGGAGGACGTGGGTGGTGTCATGGACGTAGGTGGGGAGTTCCTGGACCAGAGGGGAGAAAATGGAGTTGAGACAAATGGAGGTAAGTTCAGTGGGGCAGGAGCAGGCAGAGATAATGGGTCGACCAGGGCAGCTGGGTTTATGGATTTTGGGAAGGAGATAGAAATGGGCGGTGCGGGTTGGGGAATGATGAGGATGGAGGCTGTGGGTGGGATGTCACCTGAGGTGTTGAGGTTAAGGATGGTCTGGGAGATGATGTTTTGGTGGTCACGGGTGGGGTCATGATCAAGGGGGCAGGAGGAGGAGGTGTCAGAGAGTTGGCATCTGGCCTTGGCGATGTAGAGGTCAGTGCACCATGCCACAACTGTGCCTCCCTTGTCTGCGGGTTTTATAGTGAGGTTAGGGTTGGAGCAGAGGGCTGCACGTTCTGTGGGGGAGACGTTGGAGTGAGTGAGAGGAGTGGAGAAGCTGAGGCGATTGATGTCGCGACGGCAGTTAGCGATAAAGAGGTCGAGGGAGGGTAGGAGGCCTTGGGGTGGTGTCCAGAAGGATGGGGTGTGTTGGAGGCAGGAGAAGGGGTCAAGGTGGTTAGACTTGCGATTAGAGCAATAAGCGCGGAGGCGGTGGAAAAACTGTTCGATGTCCAGGCGTGAGCGGTATTCATTGATGATAGCCTCATCCCCACCTCCTTGACTTGTCCGTCTTCCCTCCCACCTACCCGCTCCACCCTCCTCACTGACCAACCCCCATCCCAACTTCCTACATACACACACCTTTACTGGTTTCATCCCCGCCTCCTTGACCTGTCAGTCTTCTCTCCACCTATCTGCTCCACTATCCACCTTCTATCATCGCCTCCCCCTCTCTATTTATTTGGGAGCCCCCTTCCCCTCCCCCATTTCTGAAGAAGGGTCGAGACCCGAAACGTCAGCTTTCCTGCTCCTCTTATGCTGCCTGGCCTGCTGTGTTCAGCCAGCTCCATACCTTGTTATCCTATCTATATCCTGTCTGGACTGCCCTCTATCACCACCACACTCCTTTTCATTCCACCCACTGAATGGCCTCCTTTAGTAACATACAGCAGAGTCATACAGAATAGAAACAGGCCCTTCGACCCACCAAGTCTGTGCCAACCAACAAGTACCAAATTACACCAAACCCTGCATGTGGTCCATAACCCAGTATGTCCTGACAATTGAAGTACTCATCCAGATGCTACTTAAATATTGCGAGAGTACTGCTTCCACCAACCTCCCAGGCAGTGTGCTCCATATTTCTATCACCCTCTAGGTAAAACAAAAAAAAAAATTCTCAGATCCCTCCATTTTTGCAGCAGCAACAGGAGCGGTGAGAGCGAGGACCAGGGGGCTGCCGAGAAGGTAAGTTCTTCATTTCGGCAGCGGAGCTGAGTGGGAGTGGTCGAATTGCGCTCTGGGAAGGTGAGTGAACTGACATATTTGGGCAGTGGCTAAACCTGAGACACTACCCGTGTAGTGTCTCCTACCCGCCGCCCTCCTCGAACCAAAAAGAAAAGACTCTGTGGTGTGTTAATAAGGTAGGGTTTTTCTTTTTCCTTTATTTTATCGTGTGATGGTAAGTAGAGTGATTGGTAAAAATTTTTTCATTTCATTTATCTATTATTTGATATTATAGTAGGACCACGCTAAGCTTAAGAGTAAAAATGGCAGGAGATCCCAGACCCGTGTTATGCTCCTCTTGCTCAATGTGGGAGCTCAGGGACGCGGCTGATGTCCCTGACTCCTACACGTGCAGGAAGTGTGTCCAGCTGCAGCTCTTGTTAGACCACATGATAGCTCTGGAGCTGCGGATGGACTCACTTTGGAGCATCCATGATGCTGAGGAAGTCGTGGATAGCACATTTAGCAAATTGGTCACACTGCAGATTAGGATTGCTGAGGGAGAAAGGGAATGGGTGACCAAAACGTAGAGAAAAAGCTGGAAGGCAGTGCAGGTGTCCCCTGCGGTCATCTCCCTCCAGAACAGGTATACCGTTTTGAATACTGCTGGGGGAGATGGTTCACCAGGGGAAGGCAGCAGTAGCCAGGTTTATGGCACTGTGGCTGACTCTGCTGTACAGAAGGGCGGGAAAAAGAGTGGAAGGGCTATTGTCATAGGGGATTTGATTATAAGGGGAGTGGATAGGTGGTTGTGGTCGAAAACGAGACTCCCGAATGGTATGTTGCCTCCCAGGTGCACGGGTCAGGGATGTCTCAGATCAACTGCAGGACATTCTGAAGGTGGAGGGTGAACAACCAGTGGTCGTGGTCCATTCAGGCACCAATGATATAGGTAATAAATGGGATGAGATCCTACAAGCAAAGTTTAGGGAGTTAGGAGCCAAGTTAAAAAGTAGGACCTCAGAGGTAGTAATCTCAGGATTGCTACCAGTGCCACGTGCTAGTCAGAAATGAAAGAATAGGCAGGATAAATGAGTGGCTTCAGAGATGGTGCAGGAGGGAGGGGTTCAGAGTTTTGGGACATTGGGACCGGTTCTGGGGAAGGTGGGACTACTACAAATCGGATGGTCTACACCTGGGCAGGACTGGAACCAATGTCCTTGGGGGTGCTTTTGCTAACGCTGTCGGGGAGGGTTTAAACTAATGTGGCAGGGGGAATGGGAACCAAATGAGGAGGTTAGTGGACAGTAAGGAGGTAGTAACTAAAGCCTGTAAGGAACTAGATAATGAAGTCAATGTGACTAAGGGGAAGAGTAGGCAGAGAGCAGATGATGAACGCAAAGGGACAGGTGGTCTGAGGTGCATTTGTTTTAATGCGAGAAGTGTAGTAGGTAAGGCAGATGAATTTAGGGCTTGGATTAGGACCTGGGAGTATGATGTTATTGCTATTACTGAGACTTGGTTGAGGGAAGGGCAAGATTCGCAACTAAATATCCCAGGATATAGATGCTTCAGGCGGGATAGAGAGGGAGGTAAAAGGGGTGGAGGAGTTGCATTACCTGTCAAAGAGGATATCACAGCTGTGCTGAAGGAGGGCACTATGGACAACTCCAGCAGTGAGGCAATATGGGCAGAGCTCAGAAATAGGAAGGGTGCGGTAACAATGTTGGGGCTGTACTACAGGCCTCCCAACAGTGAGCGTGAGATAGAGGTACAAATATGTAGACAGATTATGGAAAGATGTAGGAGCAACAGGGTGGTGGTGATGGGAGATTTTAATTTTCCCAACATCGACTGGGATTCACTTAGTGTTAGGGGTATAGATGGAGCAGAATTTGTAAGGAGCATCCAGGAGAGTTTTCGAGAGCAGTATGTAAATAGTCCAACTCGGGAAGGGGCCGTACTGGACCTGGTGTTGGGGAATGAGCTGGCCAGGTGGTTGAAGTTTCAGTAGGGGATTACTTTGGGAATAGTGATTACAATTCCATAAGTTTTAGAATACTGATGGACAAAGACGAGAGTGGTCCTAATGGAAGAGTGGCAAACTGGGGGAAGGCCAACTATAACAAAATTCAGCAGGAGCTGGGGAATGTGGATTGGGAGCAGCTGTTTGAGGGTAAATCCACATTTGATATGTAGGAGGCTTTTAAAGAGAGGTTGATTAGAGTGCAGGACAGACATGTCCCTGTGAAAATGAGGGATAGAAAGGGCAAGATTAGGGAACCATGGATGACAGGTGAAATTGTGAGACTAGCAAAGAGGAAAAATGAAGCATATATAAGATCTAGGCGACTGAAAACAGACGAAGCTTTGGAAGAATATCGGGAAAGTAGGACCAATCTGAAACGAGGAATTAAGAGGGCTAAAAGGGGTCATGAAATATCTTTGGCAAACAGGATTAAGGAAAATCCCAAAGCCTTTTATTCGTACATAAGGAGTAAGAGGGTCACTAGAGAAAGGGTTGGCCCACTCAAGGACAAAGGAGGGAAGTTATGCGAGGAGTCCGAGAAAATGAGTGAGATTCTTAATGAGTACTTTGCGTCGGTATTCACCGAGGAGAGGGACATGACGGATGTTGAGGTTAGGGATAGATGTTTGATTACTCTCGATCAAGTCAGCATAAGGACGGGAAAGTGTTGGGTATTCTAAAAGGCATTGGGGTGGACAAGTCCCCAGGTCCGGATGGGATCTATCGCAGGTTACTGAGGGAAGTGAGAGAGGAAATAGCTGGGGCCTTAACAGATACCTTTGCAGCATCCTTGAGCACAGGTGAGGTCCCGGAGGACTGGAGAATTGTTAATGTTGTCCCCTTGTTTAAGAAGGGTAGCAAGGATAATCCAGGTAATTATAGACCGGTGAGCCTGACGTCAGTCGTGAGGAAGCTGCTGGAGAAGATACTGAGGGATAGGATCTATTTACATTTAGAAGAAAATGGGCTTATTAGTGATAGGCAGCATAGTCTTGTGCAGGGAAGGTCATGTCTTACCAACTTAATAGAATTCTTTGCGGAAGTGACAAAGTTGATAGGTGAGGGTAGAGCTGTGGATGTCATATACATGGACTTCAGTAAGGCGTTTGATAAGGTTCCCCATGGTAGGCTGATGGAGAAAGTGAAGTCGCATGGGGTCCAGGGTGTACTAGCTAGATGGATAGAGAACTGGCTGGGCAACAGGAGACAGAGTTGTCGTGGAAGGGAGTTTGTCAAAATGGAGAACTGTGACCAGTGGTGTTCCACAGGGATCCGTGCTGGGACCACTGTTGTTTGTGATATACATAAATGATCTGGAGCAAGGTGTAAATGGTCTGATTAGCAAGTTTGCTGATGATACTCAGATTGGTGGAGTAGCAGATAGTGAAGGGGACTGTCGGAGAATGCAGCAGAATATAGATAGATTGGAGAGTTGTGCGGAGAGATGGCAGATGGATTTCAATCCAGGCAAATGCGAGGTGATGCATTTTGGAAGATCCAATTCAAGAGCGAACTATACGGTAAATGGAAAAGCCCTGGGGAAAATTGATGCACAGAGAGATCTGGGTGTTCAGGTCCATCGTACCCTGAAGGTGGCAACGCAGGTGGATAGAGTGATCAAGAAGGCATACAAAATGCTTTCATTCATCGTACGGGGTATTGAGTACAAGAGTTGGCAGGTCATGTTACAGGTGTGTAGGACTTTGGTGCGACCACATTTGGAACACTGCGTACAGTTCTGGTTGCCACATTACCAAAAGGATGTGGATGCTTTGGAGAGGGTGCAGAGGAGGTTTACCAGGATGTTGCCTGGTAAGGAGGGCGTTAGCTATGAAGAGAGGTTGAGTAGATTAGGATTAGTTACATTGGAAAGACGGAGGTTGAGGGGAGAACCTGATTAAGGTCTACAAAATCATGAGAGGTGTAGACAGGGTGGATAGCAAGAAGCTTTTTCCCAGAGTGGGGGACTCAATTACTCAGGGTCACAATTTCAAGGTGAGAGGGGAAAAGTTTAAGGGAGATATGCGTGGAAAGTTCTTTACGCAGAGGGTGGTGGGTGCCAGGAACGCGTTGCCAGCGGAGGTGGTAGAGGTGGGCATGATAGCGTCATTTAAGATTTATCGAGACAGATACATGAATGGGCAGGGAGCAGAGGGATACAGATCCTTGGAAAATAGGTGACAGGTTTAGATAGAGGATCTGGATTGGTGCAGACTTGGAGGACCAAAGGGCCTGTTCCTGTGCCGTAATTTTCTTTGTTCTTTGTTCTTCAAAACTATTTGCTCTTCACCTTAAATTGGTGTCTTCTGTTCCTCCATCAGTGGCGTCACTGATGCTCTTGAAGTTGCAACAAGACTTGGGTGCTCCTATGTGCTACACCCTGGCTAATTAAGGCAAGCACCCAGTATGCCTACTTCATCACCTTATCTACCTGTGTAGATCTGTGCACCAAAGTCTCTTTGTTGCTCAGTCGTCTCGGGCACCTACCATTTGTTGTGTATAACCTTCCCTAATTAGACCTCCCAAAATTCTTCACCTCTCACTTATCACGATTAGATTCCATCTGTCATTGCTCTGCCAATTTACCAGCTGATCAATATCAAACTGTAGCCTGAGACCATCCTCCTCACTGTCAATTATACCACCAATTTTCCTGTCATCTGCAAACTTACCAATTTATATCTTCTACCTTCACAAACGAGTCATTAATATCTATAATAAGCAGCAACGATCCTAGCACTGATCCTGCGATACATTGTTGGTCACGGACTTCCAATTACAAAAACAACCCTCTACCATTACCCTTTGCCTCCTATTTGCCAGCCAGTTTGGGACTCAGTTTACAAACCTGCCTTAGATCTCATGGGCTCTTACCTTTTGAACCAACCTTATGTGTGGGATCATGCCAGAAGCCTTACTGAAGTCCATGTAAACCACATCAACAACACTACCTTCATCAGTATATTTAGTTACCTATTCAAAAATCCATGTTGTTTATCCCTGATTAATCTCTGCCGTTCCAGTTGATTAATCATGCCCCTCATTTTTTTACAAAAATTTCCCTACCACTTACATCAAACTAACCTGGTCTATCCTTTCTGTCCTTCTTGAACAAAGGAAACACATTAGCTATCCTCTTGTTGTCTGATACTACACCTGTGGCCAGCTAAGTATTAAATCTCTCTGCCAGGGCTCCAGCAATCTTTTCCCTTGTCTCCCATAGCAGCCTGGGATGCATCTCTTCAGGCCTTTGGGATTTATGCGCCTTTATACCTCCTCTTTATTAACCTTAACATGTTCTGGACCAACACCATCCTGACTGAAATTCCCAGTTAATATGTCTTTCTCCTCTGTGAATACAGATGAGATATATTCATTTAAGACTTCACCCACATCAACTGGCTGTACGCACAGATTGCACTTCTGATCTTTAATCGGTCCCACTCTTTCTCTGGTAATTCTCTTGCTCTTAATATGCTTAAAATGCTTTGGGATTTTTCTTGATCACATCTGCCAAAGATATTTTGGACTGACACCATCAGTGTGGATTCAATTCCTGTTGTGGCTGAGGTTACCATGAAGGCCCCGCCTTCTCAACCTCATTCCTTGCCTAATCGAGGCTAAACCAGCACCAGTCATATCTGTCTAATAACAGAGGCCTATGGTCCTCTGAGACGATGGTGGCTGTACTTTTACCAGGCATTACCATCACTCAATCCCCCACTGTTAACATCCTGGGGGTTAACAGACTGCTGAGGATTTTGACATCGAGCTGGTCATTCAATGAAATCTGACGTAGACTTCGAGCCTGCTTTGCTTTCAATTAGATCCTAGCTCATGTATTTTAACCTCAATCCCACAATCTTGCATAGCAGCGATAATCTTTCATCCTTTGGTAATCAAGAATCTGTCTATCTCTCCCTTAGAAATGTTTAAAGATTCTGCATTCACTGCCTTTTGAGGAAAGGAATTCCAAAAACACACGACCCTCTTGGGAGAATTTGTTTTCCCTCATTTCTGTCTTAAGTGGGTGACCTCTGATTTTATTTCTAGATTCTCCCACAAGAGGGAGCATCTTTTCCATATACACCTGTTCAAGCCCAATCAGGATTTTGTGTTTAAATTAAGTCATCTCTGACTCTTCTAAACTCTAGAGGATATTGCCTCCTAAGTTAATCTGGTCATTCCAGGATTTATTTTAGTAAACCTTCGCTGGGCTGCTTTCACCGCATTAACATCATTCCGTAAGTAAACTGTGTGTACAGTACTCTAGTGTTATGAAGGGGAGGCCGAAACCCTCTGTTAATTAAAATTGAAACACAAGCCCCAATCTGTTATGACGGAAGTAGAGGTTCCCTTCTGATAATTACCACCAAAACACTCAGAGAAGATTGCCTTTCCCCTTGTAATCTCTTAAAAGAGTGGTTAAAAGAAAGAAAATCCCTGATCCACTTTATAAATAACAAGTAACTATTTATTCAGTTAACCTTAATAATGAACAAATTAACGGAATTACTAACAAACTGAACAATCTCCCCCCAGAGTACTAATTATTCCCTAACTGAACTAAATTCTATTGGAATGCTGTTCAAATAAACACAAGTCCTACTTATATAAACCCAATTAATAAGCCAACAATAAATTAAAACTTAATCTCTCCAAGTTTGCACAGACTGTGTCTTCTGGAACACTGTCTTCTCCAGTCTTTTTTCTGTCGATCTCAAGTCATAAATATTCTTCTTCCACTGATTCTGCTCTAATCGTTGTTTTCTCTGTAAAGACTCTTAACTAGAAGTGCTGTGGTACCTTTGATGGTTAGAATGGTGCTTTCTTAGAGCTTAGCGATTTCTTGTGAGATCTAGGAGCTTATATCTTGGCTGGCAGTTGGTTCTCCCTCCTGATTTTCCAATTCCAAATGCCCTTTTTTTATATCCTTGATGACCTGTCCATTTCTTATTAGGATTGATCCTAGGTTGTCAACACCATCAGATTTAAATTCAATTGGCTTTCAATATCTGGGGTCTGGTTTAAATTAATTGGCTAAATTCAAAAACCTGTTGTCTTGGTAAAAATGCTGCTTTGCCTACTAACAGTATAACCCTTCGATACACATGTTTCTATTCAGGAACTCTCTGTGCAGCTGCGTGTAGACATTTTATGTATAAATCTCTAAGCTTAAAAAAGCACTCTCTCTCTTAAAGGGTACTTTTTAAAAACAAATTCTAACTTCCTGCCTTCCAATTCATTAGTGTTGCACACAACTTCGTAACACCAGAAACTGTCTCACCAAGCCCTGTATAGCTGAAGCATAACCTCCCTACTCTTACATTCAATTCCCCTCTATAAACCATCACAATCTATTAACTGATCTAATTACTATTAGGAGAGGTGATAGCCTAGTGGTATTATCACTGGCCTATCAATCCAGAGAATAATAGAACATCTAAGGTAGTGTTCTGGGGATCCTGGTTTGAATCCTACCATATTAGGTAGAATTTGAATTTTCTTAAAAGTCAGGAGTCAAGTGTCTAATGTTGACCATGAATCCATTGTCAATTGTCAGGAAAAACTGATTTGAGTCACTAATGTCCTTTAGGGAAAGAAACTGCCCTCCTTATCTAGTGTGGCCCACATGTGACTTCAGACCCTCTGTGGTTGACTTTTAGCTGCCCTCTTGGAATGGATAATAAATGCTGGACTAGCCAGTGACACCATCATCCTGTGAATGAATAAAGAAAAGTTACTTGCTATACCTGCACACTAACTTTCTGCAATTCATCCATTAAGACACTCATCTCAGAACTCATGACACTGCTCACCATTTAGATAATATGCCTCTTTATTCTTGCTGCCAAAATGGACAATTTCACATTTTTCCACATTGTACTTCATTTGCCAGATCTTTGTCCAATCACATAACCCATCTATATCCCTTTGTAGGCTCTTAACGTCCACTTCTCAACTCACTTTTCTACCTGTCTTTGTGTCATAACCAAATTTAGCCACCATATGTTTGATCACTTCATTCATATCATTTACATAAATTGTGAAGGTTTGGAGCCCCAGCATTAACCTCTGTGGCACACCATTCAGAACATTCTGCTAGCCTGAAGAAGACCTATTTCTCAGCTTCCTATTAGCCAGCCAATATTCTATTCATGCCACTGTCTCTCCCTACACCATGAGCTTTTATTTTCCACATTAACCTTTGATATAGCACCTTATCAAATGCTTGCTAAATACAACGTTGGTACCCCTTCATTGACAGTACAAGTTACTTCTTCAAAGAGCTCCACCAAATTGGTTAAACATGATTTCCCTTTGACAAAACTATGTTGGCTCTGCCTCTTTAACTTGAAACTGTTCAAGTGCCCTGTAATAAGGTTTTTAATAATAGCTTCTAACATTTTCCCTCTGACAGATACTGAGCTAGCTGACTTGTAAGTTTCCTGCTTTCTCCCTCCCTCTCTTTTAGAATAAAGAAGTCACATTAGCTTTTTTTTTCTAATTTAAAGCCTTCCCCAAATCTAATATGTTTTGGAAAGTTAAAACCAAAACATCAATATCTCACAAGATACTTTTAATGAAGGCACAAGGGTGAAATCCATCAGAACCGAAGGATTTGTCAATTTATAATTCTAACAGTTTACTCTACTATTTCTCTGGTAATTGTAATTTTTTTAAAGTTCCTCCCTTCAATTCAGACTCCTGATTAACAGCTCTTTCCAGAATGCTGCTTGTTTCCTCGATAGTGAAGACCAACGCAAAATAATTGTTCAATCTCCAGTAGTCTTACTTTCAAGTACTAGGCCCATATAGTCTTGAATGTTAGAACACCTTCAAGTGCTCACCCAAATACTTTGTAAAGGTTGTGAGGCTAACTTCCTCAAATACCTTCCCGGGCAGTGGATTCAAGATACCTAGTACACTCTGAATGTAATAAGTTTTCTTCAAGTCCCCTCTAAACATTCAGCCCTTCATCTTAAAAGTGTCATTGACCCTTCAACGAAGGAGAACAGTTGCTTTCTATCCACCTGGTCCATACTCCTCATAATTTTATGTGTCCATCAGGTTGCCTCACAACCTTTCCTGCTCCAAAGAAAACAGCTTGAGCTTATCGAGACACTGTTTATAACTAAGATGCTCCATCCCAGACATCATCCTGGTAAATCTCCAGTACCCCCTCCAATGCAATCATATGTTTCCTATAGTGTTGAACTGCACCCAGTACTCCAGCTGTGGCCTAACCAAAGTCCTATACAACTCCAACATAACCTCTCTCCTCGCATAATCTATGGCTTGACTGATAAAGGGAAGCATCTTGTATGCCTTCTTAACTGCCCTGTCACCCTCTGGGATCTGTGGGCAAGCATCCCAAGATGCCCTGTTCCTCTAAAATTCCTGGTGTCCTGGCATTCATTTGGTACTCCTTTGTCTTGTTACTTCTACCAGAGTGCATCACCTCTCACTTATGAGGGTTAGATTTTATCTGCCACTGATCTCCTCATCTGACCAATCCATCCATATCCTTCTGTAACCTCAGACCTTCTTCCTCACTGTCAGGCATCCGGCCAATCTTCATCTTTATCTGCAACCTTACTTATCGTCACCCCACATTGTCATCTACATCCATATATACCACAATCAATAAAGGACCCGATACTAATCCCTGTGATACACCAATGGACAGCAGCTTCCAATTACACAACCAAATTCTACTACCACCTTCCGCTTCCTGACAAGAAGCCAATTTTTGATCCAACTTGCAAAGTTATCCTGGATTCCAGATGCATTTAGCTTCTTTATCAGTCTCTCATATGGGACCTTGTCAAAGGCCTTAGTGAATTTGATTAAAGCAACATCGACTGGACTACCCTCATCTATGTCCATACTTGGTCACCTCCCCGCAAAATTCATGAAGATTTGTTTGACATGACCTACGTCTGACAAACCCATGCTGACTACCCTTGCTCAAACCTTGCTTATTTAAATAGAGATTAATTTTCCCCTTCAGAAATTTCTTATTTCTATTTTTTCCTTCCTTATTTATCTTCTAGTTATTTTTTTCAATATTCTGTCGACAAAATGCAATTTGAGTATCCCTGGACAAGTACTTATCTTTAAATTGCTGGATTGTGCCAAATATATCCTAGGGACACGTGGTTCAGACTGGTACTGGGTTCTCAGTGGGAGACCATATTGAATGAGATGTCCACTTCCTTAAAACATTCTTGGGAAAATGGGTATTTCCTTCAGGTTTTATGAAACAGATGGAAATTTCTACGGTGCCATGAAAAATAAGGAACTCAATGATTACCAGATATCAAAATGATCCAGATACTGGGTGTAGGGGACAGTATAATGCAGTGGTTAAAGACATCAGGATAAAGATGAAAGTGCCTAAATCATACAAGCATACAAACATACAAATTTGGGCCAGCAAGATGCCCCCAGCTTCTTAACCCTGCTGTAATATTCAATAAGATCATGGCTGATCTGATTACTCCACATTCCTGCTAATTCTGGTTACATTTCTCCCCCTTGCTTCCCAAGAATCTATCCAAGTCTGCCTTAAAAATATTCACAGACTCTGCTTCCACTTCTTTTTGAGGAAGAAAACTATCTGCAAGAAAACATTTCTCCTCATCCCTGTCTTAAATGAGGAAGAACCTTGGAATTCTGCAGTTATTCTCCGTTTAAGAAATGCCCTGCTTTTTCATTCTTCCTATCAAAGCGAGTTTTCCAGTTTCCACATTTTTGCCTATTCACTCAACCTATCGATATCCCTGTGCAAGCTCCTTGTGTCTTCACAGCATGTTTTTCTCCACATCTTGCTGTCATCTATGAACCTAGTTTTGGCTCTCCTTATCCAAGTCATCGATGTCATTTGAAAAAACTTGAGACAGATCTTCTATCCGTGTCTTATTTCCTAATGTATTATTTCCTTACCATAAGCTTTTATTTTATGCAGTAACCTTTGATGTTGGACCTTATCAAATTCTTCTAGAAAGCAAAGTATATCTCCAGGCTCCCCTTTATCTACAGTGCATGCTACTCCTTTAAAGAGCTCAAATAAACTGGTTAAATAAGATTCCATCTTTGATGAAATTTTGGGAGAGGACTTGCTGTACCTGTCAGGAAACATTGAACGTACTTGGAGCACTTTTTTGAGAGAAGAGAAGATGGGGGCAACTAATGGGAGGGTTTTAACTTATGAAAAGCGTGTAATAGGTCATAGAGAAAATGTTTCCACATGTGAGATAAAAGCAGCAATACGTAATAGATAGTAACTAATAAAGTAAAATCCAGAATGGAGTTAAATGTGGAACTCATGACACAGGAAGTGAAAGCTGGAATAAATTTAAGGGAAAAGAATGAGAGAGAAAGGAATGGATGGATGTGTTCATGGAGTTAGATGAAGGAGGGTCAGAGGAGACTTCTTCTCCTGATTAACAATAGTATGGACTTTTTGACTGGCCCATGTTTGTGCTGTGATTACTACATACTAACTTTTCAAACCATTATTTCATCAAAGAATTCACATCTAATCTGTGCTGACTCTACCCGTTTAATATATTCTCCAATTGAGAAGTAAATTCTGTCTTTGAATCATTCTTACCCTCCCGTGACCACTGATTGGCCAATGCGGTGTATCCATCTCTCCTTTTTCCGAACATGAAAAAATTACAGTGTCATCAAGTCCTAAGCTGCTATTCCCATATCCAAGGAATAACAAATAATTTTTTTTTTCAGGTCACTGTTCCACAACATACTGTGCAGCATGGTCGCACTAAAGTTACATCGTCAAAGAGGGGTAAATATTCCGTCTTTCCATTTCCACTTGTGTGCCACAGTTCTGGATCGTTAAAATAATTCTTTCTCACATTCCCCTGCACTAGTCCAGACCTTAAATATGTGTCCAATAATCATTGCATTATCAGCTAATAGTAAAAGCTCTTCTTTGTCCTCTTTATCCAAACCGGTCATAAACTTGTTTGCCTCTGCCAGATCTTCCCTTCCAAGGAGGACAAACCCAGTTTCCATACTCTAACCTTGTGACTAAAATTTCTCATCCTTGGAAGCATTCTGGTAAATTTGCTGTTCGCCCTCAAGGACTCTGAAGTGTGGTCATGATAATTTGATACAACACTCAAAGTTGTGAGCAAACCTTTAAGGCGAGCATTTATTATACATCTCAAAATGCCTTGGAGGAGTTGATTGGGAAGTTTTTCTTGAACTGCTGCTGTCTGTTTGCATAGGTATGCTGTTTGAAAGGACATTCCAGGATTTTGACCCAGCAACATGAAGAAATGGCAATACATTTCCAAGTCAGAATAGTGTGTAGCTTCTCAGTGTTAAAAAATGCAGTTCCCTTAAAGGGTAAACTAGAGTAGATCCAGAGTTGTTCGGGAACAGATTATGCTCATTGGACTTTGAATTTAGGCTGCATTTGCTGACACAGAGGATCATGCAATGTAGCAACGACATCTCTGAATTGAATTGAATTGAAATAAAGAATGTTAAAATCTAAGAAACACTTATAAATGTAAAAAAAAGGAAAAAATTGTTCAACTAGAAGTTAATTTAAAAAGCTTTATATCATGCATGTGTATGCAATCTGGAAAAAAAAAAGTGGTGAGCACATAAAGGCATTTGTCATTCTTTTGTTGGTGCCAACAGTCACTTCGTTAAGTTTAAGATCTGGATTAAAGAACAGGAACAAAGGACAATTGAGCACAATACCAGGCCCTCCAGCCCTCCAAGCCTGCGCTGACACATTTTTGATTCTTCCTGCTACGCTGGAGAATGGCCGAACACCTCGAATAATTCAACTAAAACACAAGCCCCAATCTGTTAGGACAGGAGTAGGGGTCCCCGTCTAATAGTTACCCCCGAAACACACAGAGAAGCTCCTCAATCCCCTCGTAATCTGTTAAAAGAGTGGTTAAAAGAAAGAAAATCCCTAATCTCCACTTTACAAGTAACAAGAACTATTTATTTAATCCAACAATGAACAAATTAACAAAATTACTAACAAACTGACAATTCCCCCTTAGATTACTAACTATACCTTAACTGGTCTAAATTCTACTGGAATGCTGTTTAAAAAAGACAAGTCCCACTAATATAAACTCAATTAATAAGAAGTAATAAATTATAACTTAATCTCTCCAAGTTCACAAGGACTGCCTACTGGAATATGCTGTCATCTCCAGTCTCTTCACAAACACTTTTCTTCCATTAATTCTGCTGTTAGGGACGTTTCATCTCTATAATTTCTTCAGTGAGGACTTTGAGCTAAAATACCGTGGTACTTTTGATTAATTAGATGTGCTTTCTCTGAGAGCTGAATTGTGCTAACTCTGGCAGGTGGCGGATAACTCTCTCCGATTTTCCAAATGCCCTCGTCTTATATACCGAATCAAATTGTTATAATCTGATTGGTTTCAGGTTGTCAACATCATCAGATTTAAATTCAGTTGGTTTTCTGTATCCAGGTGCTTCGTTAAAATTAATTAGCCAATCTGAAACTTGTTATCTTGGAAAAAATGCAGCTTGGCTGTTCTATACAAAATGTTTCAATTCGAGCAGTCTCTGTGCACTTATATTTATAAACTTCCAAGCACAGACAAAGCACAAGCTCTTAAAAGGAACATGGCATTCTTTTCCCCAGGATCATTTTTATCAACAAATTCAAACTTCCTGCCTTCCAATTCATGAATACTTTACCCAACTTCGTAACATTCCCCAAGTGGAGGAATTGGCTTTTGGACTGTGAAACCGTCCAAGTGGGAAAAGTAGGAACTGGTGTTCATGTCAAACTACAAATTTACAATTGAACTCTGAAAAGGAGTGTTTCGCTGCCTAATTCAACATTTGGATGTTGGTCTTTTAAAAATGGGAGCAGAGGAGGACCCTCTAGCTCTTCAGACAAGAAGATAAAGCAGAAGGTAACCCCTGCTTCTGATCAAAACAAATCTGGTGGGATTTTAAAGTGAAATGTCTGAGTCACAAGTTATGAATGTCCACTTGTGTTTTCACAATTGGAGCTATATGATCTATGAAAAAAATGAGGTGGAGATATGTACTCACTTTTCTAACCAAGATAAAGCAAAGTGGTATGCCTCAAAAATACAGCTAGCTGGAGAAACTCTGGTCTGGCGACATCTGTGGAGAGAAAGAGTTTTGGATCCAATGACTCTTTAGAACTGCAAAGGATGTAGAACATGGTTGGAGTCTATAAACTTGGAGGCTGTGGGTGTGGGGGAGGTCAGCAGTTGAAATGAGATTAGTGACTGTTGTGGTCATAATAGGTCTGTGGGAGATAGGAGGAGGTGTCCGAGAGCCAGTGTTTAGCCTCTGCAATGCAGAGCTTGGTATGCCAGACAAGAAATCGGGGTTAAATCTGAGAGCGCAGAGTTCATTCACTTCAGAGGGAGATAGGTGCGAATGTGTGAGACGGGGGCAGAGAAATTAAGGCAAGTGATTCACATGAACAAGTCAACTGCAGGTAAAAGGCCAGAGGGAGGGGTCCAAGTGAAGAGAGAATGTTGGAGGTGGGTGAAGGGGCCTGTGGGACGGAAAGAAAACTCTTGTCCAAACAAACAGGCACAGAAAGCAACGAAAGAAGAGTTCAGTGTCATGTTGTGCCTGACATTCATGGAGATGAGAGCACAGAGGGATTGAACTAAGACCCTTGCTGAATTCAGAACATTCAGCAGAGAGAGCAGAAGGTCAGATGGATAGTAAATATTTGATGAGGTGGAGCAAGGAGAAGAACTGGAGACAGAGAGAAGAGGAGGGGAGGAAGGTTCCAGAGGGGCCTGCATATCCCTGAGTTGTTGCAGTTTGTGTTCCTTAATGCCTGAAGAGAAGAGAAAACGTTCCTTGTTAGACTGTCAAACTACCCAAAAAATGAAGTGGAACTGGGGGCAGGGCAGCTCTGAGACAGCGTGAGGTGGTGCTGATGGAGAGAGAGGTCGAGAGTGTGCATGTGGCAGCGCGTGATTGTAGACCTCAGGATACGTCAAGAACAGCTGTCTCGGGAGTTGTTGTACATCATGGCGACATCTATGATCCTGGATGGATTCGAAACACAAAGGATGAAACTTTATTTGGAATTCACATGAGTTAAGTCTGAGCCAGAGGAATTACTGAGGAACATGATGTGGCTGTGGAAGCAAATTTTGGAAAATGCCTTGTCAAGGCATTCTGAAGAAGGGTCACTAGAGCCAAAACATTTTCTCTCTTTGGATACTCCCAGACCAGATGCTTTTCTCCAGCTATTTCTGTTTTTTGTTTCAGATTTCCAGCATCCGCAGTTCTTTATTTTTTGTCAAGGTAGTATGGCTTTGGTTTTTATCCTTACCAGGAAGGAGAAGTACTGGGAATACAGTATTTTTGTAACCTGATGCAACTGGCCTTGAAAATTAAGAGGTTTTGGAGATTTTAACATAATTTATGGACAGAGTTTACAAAAAGGATGACTTGTTGGATACCTATGAGGATTGGTCAATATTTGATAAGGTTGAGAATATGGACTATCAGTCCATGAAAGAATGTATTGTGGATTTGAAGGGCTATGCAAGTTAAAAGAAATTTAACCCTAGAAATTTCAGAGTCTGCATTTAAACTATTAGATTGTGTACAAATCTCATATGAAAAGTCTTTTGATTTGATGGGTGTTCCCTCAGTGCTGATGCTGCAAAAGTAGTGTTCCCATTGTGCTGACCTGCCAGAAGTAGAGTGCTGACCCTCCAACAGTATTTCCTCTGTGATCAAATATCAGACTGGCGTGACTTACCTGCTGAAGACTCAGGAGCTGAACTTGATTCTATAACATTCCAACTTGGGAACAGATATGTTACCCACTATGAGCATTAATCTCAGGAGCAATATTAAAAGGACACAAACCAGGAATGAGCATAATGGAACAAAAATGTAAAACAGAAGACGGGAAACCATGTGCTAAATCCAAAACAATGAAAGATCCTGCACAAATACAACAGTTTCAAGGATTTCACGGTCAATAATGATAGTCACTGCTGCCTGTTAGCAGATCTCACAGGCAGCTGTACACAGAACATCCTGCAAATTACCATAAGGAAATTACTGGTGGAGGTAGAGTTTTGCATTCACTAAGATTACTTATCCCATTCCTTCAAATATGACTGGGCTGAACATGCAGATTGAGCGTTGTTTTGCATTATTTTTTCATGGGATGTGAGCATCATTGGCATGCCAGCATATGTGTCAATCTCTAATTGTCCTTTATCTGAGTGGCTTATTAGGCCATTTTAAAAGATAGTTAAGAATCAGCCATATTACTGCAGTCTGGAGTTGCATCTAGACAAGACCAGGAAAGGGCTGAAGATTTCGTTCTGTAAAGGACATTGGTGAATCAGATGTGATTTTGCAAATCAGTCATACTACCTTGGTCACCATTACTGAATCTGGCTTTGTACACCAAACTTATTAATTGAATTTAAACTCCACAAGATGTGATGGAGGGATTTGAACTCATTTCCTCAAAACATTAGCCTGTCTCTGGATTACTGTGTCAGTGACATTGTTCTATTGGCAGCACTTCTGTTCTGGAATTCTGAAACTCCTGCAGTGCTCATCTGCAATAGGGTTTAGAATTAATTCAAATCCCCACTAAGCCAAGATGTTTCCTGTTAGTAATACATTGTTTAAATCAGTATGTGGAATCCCACTGTCGTGTGAACTTTGCTAAAATGTGACAGAAAAGGACTTTGCCGGAATTCTGTGGTACATTCAGGAAAATTACTGGTGAAGATTATTAATTACTGAGCAGAATGACCTCAATGGGATAGGAGGCTTTTCTCTGCTTTGAATTCTCCTTGAATTGAGAATTTTCTGAACTAGTATTGCTTCTCATTAGAGAGGAATGACTGTGACATGATGGAGCCCTTCAACATTATGGAGTGATTTGGATAGCATGGACATAGGGAAAACATGTCTGCTTATGGACGAGAGGAAAATTAGGAACCATAATTTATAGTGATCACTAATAAATTTAATAGGGAATTTGGGAAAAATTGTTTATTCGCAGATTTGAGAGTGCCAATGCCTAAAGTTTAGAGTCTGAAGCAAACAAGTGTTTGTATCTAAGATTTATGGAACTTATAAGTCTCGATCTGTTTTTTGTGAAGTTTTTTTTGAGTGAGGGTCTTTTTTATATTTTATTGAGACGTCTCTTGATTAAATTTTCTTTAACAAAAAACACAAGTTATCCTAGAGCAGTATTTTTTAGAACAGTAAGACTGTGCTACTTTCTGGGTCTGTAGATTAAGGTGCAGAGATAGCCTTTAGTAAAGTGATGTGCGCTTCCTGTTGAATGTGGGAGATTAGGGAGAATTTCAATCTTTGTGATGATTATGACTGCAGGAAGTGTGTTTGGTCGTGAATCCTATTAGATCGCATGGATTGGTTGGAACGGCAGTTAGAGGCAATGAGGAATTTACAGGAACCGGGGGTGTGACGGATGGCAGTTTCAGGCAGGTCGAAAATTCCGCAGATACAGTCAGGTAGATGGGTTACTGCTGGAAAAGGTAGGAGAGGGTAGGCAGGTAGTGCAGGAGTCTGTTGTGGCTATCCCCATCTCAAACAAGTATACTGTTTCGGAAAATAAAGAGGGTGATGGTCTCTCTGGACAATGAAGCACTAATAGCCAGGTTACTGGTACCAAGACTGGCTCTACTTTGATGAAGACTATGTCAGGTTTGAAGCGATCGATGGTGATAGAGGACTCTTTAGTCAGACACACAGATGTTTCTGCAGCCAACAGTGAGACATCAGAATGGTGTGTTTCCCCCCTGGTGCCATGGTCAAGGATCTCTTGGAGAGGGTGCAGAACATTCTCAAGTCATTATACACGTTGATACCAATGACACAGGAAGAGAAAGGGACAAGGTTCTGAAGAGAGGATATAGGAAATTGGCAGGAGGTTAAAAAGTAGGTCCTCAAGGGTAGTTAAATCTGGATTACTCCCGGTGCCATGTGCTAGTAACAGTAGGAATAGAAGTGTAGAACAGATGAATGCGTGGCTGAGGGGCTGAGGAGCTGGTGCAGGGGGTGGGGATTCACATTTTTGGATCATTGGAATCTCTTCTGGGATAGAAGTGACCTGTTTGGCAGGGAGGGGCTTGGGTCCCAGACACACAATGAGAAAAGAGGCAAGCCTGAGGCTGGAACAGTTGAGAAGAGGAGCAAGTCAATTACTCAAGGCAGGCAAGAGCAAAACAGAGAATGAGGTAAGACCAGTAAATTAAACTGCATTTATTTCAATGCAGAAGATTTGACAGGTAAGGCAGATGAACTCAGGGCGTGGTTGGGAGCATGGGTCTGGGATATCATAGCTATTACAGAAATGTGTTTCAGGGAGGGGCAGGACTGACAGCTTAACATTCTAGGGTATAGATGTTACAGGAACGACAGAAAGGGGGGGTCAAATGGGGAGGAGAAGTGACATTTTTTGTTAGGGATAACATTACAGCTGTACTTAGGGGTGAATATTCCTGGGAGTGTGTCCAGTGAAGGTGTTAGGACAGAACTGAGAAATAAGAAAGGGGTGATCACCTTGCTGGAATTGTACTATAGGTTCCCTCCCCAATAATCAACCGGAAATTGAGAAGCAAATTTATAAGGAGATCTCCAATATCTGTAAGAATGATAGGGTTGTAATGGTAGGGGATTTTAACTTTGCAAACAGACTGGGATTGCAGTAGCGAAAAGGGCTTGGAAGAAGGGGGAACTTAAGTGTGTACAAGAACATTTTCTTATTCAATATGCAGATTTACCTACTAGAAAAGGGAGCAAAACTTGACCTTCACTTGGGAAATAAAGCAGGGCAAGTGACTTGAGGTGTCAGTGGGAGAGCACTTTGAGGCCAGTGATCATAATTCTGCTAGTTTTAAAATAGTTATGGAAAAGGATAGACCTGATATAAAAGTTAAAGTTCTAAGTTAGAGTAAGGCCAATTTTGACACTGTTAGACAAGAACCTTCAAAAGTTGATTGGGAGAGACTATTCAAAGGTAAAGGGACAGTTGGAAAGTGGGAGGCCTTCAAAAATGAGATAACAAGAGGCAATATGTTCCTGTTGGTGTGAAGGGCAAGGCTGTTGGTGTAGGCAATGCAGGATGATTAGAGAAATGGAGGCTCTGGTCAAGAAAGAGAAGGCAGCATATGACGGAGATAAAAAGCTGGAATCCCTTGAGTATAAGAGGGAAATCTTGAGCGCAAAAAGGGGACATAGGATAGTTTTGGCAAGTAGGGTTAATGAGAATCTACATAGTTTCTACAAATACATTCAGGGTAAAAGAGTAGTAGGAGAGAATAGGGCTTCTTAAAGATCAACAAGGCTGTCTATGTGTGGAACCGCAGGAGATGGGTGAGATACTAAACAAGTATTTTGTGTCACTGTTTACTGTGGAGAAGGATATGGAAACTAGAGGACTTGGAGAAATAAGCAGTGATATTTTGAAAAGTGGCCATATGAAAGAGGAGGCAATGCTGGACGTCTTAAAACGCATAAAAGTAGATAAATCCCCGGGACCTGATCAAGTAGATCTCAGAACTTTGTGGGTATCTAGGGAAGTGATTGCCGGGCCTCTTGCTGAGATATTTGTATCATTGATAGCTATGGATGAGATGCCAGAAGACTGGAAGGTGGTTAATGTGATCATTTAAGAGAGGTTGTAAGGAAAAACCAGGGAACTATAGGTTGGTGATCCTGACGTCAATTGTGGGTAAGTTGTTGGAGGGGATTCTGAGGGACAGGATTTACATGTATTTGTATTTCAACATGGCTTTGTACATGGGAAATTGTGTTTCCCTAACTTGATTGAGTTTTTTGAATAAGTGACAGAGGATTAAAGAAAGCAGAGCAGTGGACCTTGTCTGCATGGACTTAAGGAAGGTATTCAACAAGGGTCCGCATGATAGACTGGTTAACAAGGTTTGATCACATGGAATCTAGAGAGAATTAGCCATTTGGATACAAAAATTGGCTTGACGGTAGGAGACAGAGAGTGGTGGTGGAGTGTTGTTGTTTGGACTGGAAGCCTGTGACCAGTGGTGTGCCACTGATTTTTATCACTTGTATAAATGATTTGGATGTGAATCTGGGAGGAATGGTTAGTAAGTTTTGCAGATGACACCAAAATTGGTGCTGTAATGGACAGTGAAGAAGGTTATCTCAGAGTGCAAGATGGGCCAAGGAGTGGCAGATGGAGTTTAATTTAGACAAATGTGAGGTATTGTGTTTCAGTAAGGCAAATCAGGGATGGACTTGCACACTTAACGGTAAGGCTCTTGGGAGTGTTGCTGAACGAAGAAACCTTGAGGTGCAGTTTCATAGTTCTTTGAAGGTGAAGTCGCAGGCACACCGAGTAGTGAAGAATTTGGAACAAAAACAAAGTTGCTGGAAAAGCTCGGCAGTTCTGGCAGCATCTGTGAAAGAAAAAACAGAGTTAACGTTTCGGGTCCGGTGACCCTTCCTCAGAATTTGTGAAGAATTTGTTTGGTACCTTTGCCTTCATTGGTCAGTGCATTGAGTATAGGAGTCGGGGCGCCATGTTGTGGTTGTACAGGACATTGGTTAGGCCACTTTTGGAATACTGCATTCAGTTCTGGTCTCCCTGCTATAGGAAGGATATTGTTAAACTGGAAAGTGTGCAGAAAAGATTTACAAGGATGTTGCTGGGATTGCAGGATTTGAACTATAAGGAGAAGCTGAATAGGCTGAGGCTATTTTCCCTCGAATGTTGGAGGCTGAGGGGTGATCTCATAGAGTATAAAATCATGAGGGGCATGGATAAGGCGAATAGCCAAGTTCTTTTTCCCAGGGTAAGGGAATTCAAGTCTAAGAGACATAGGTTTGAGGTGAGAGGGGAAAGATTTAAAAGGAACATAAGGCGCAACTTTTACACTTTGAGGGTGGTGCATGTATGGAATGAGCTATCAGAGGAAGTGATAGAGGCTGGTACAATTACAACATTTAAAAAACATCTGGATGGGTACATGAATAGGACTTGTTTGGAGGGGTATGGGCAAAATGCTGTTAAATGGGACTAGATTCATTTAGGATTTTTGGTTGGCATGAACGGGTTGGACTGAAGGTTCTGTTTCCAAGCTGTGCAGCTCTATGGCTCAATAGTGTCAATCTTGCCATCACAGCGAATGGTAATGAGGAGGAGCATTGATGTATTTAAGGCAAAGAGAGATAAATACTTTTGGGAGAAAGTTGGATGATATGGTGATGGGTGAGATGTTGTTCGGTGGGACAAGTGGCCTGTTTCTCTAATGTAGATTCATGAGCCCTCATCTTGCCAGTTATCCTTTGTGTGGGACTTTGGCAAATACTTTTTGGAAATCTAGTTTTCTTTTATATTCATTAATGGGTTAGGGCATGGCTGTCTTGGCAAACATTTATTGTCCATCCCTAAGCATCAATCACTTTGCTGCGGGTTTGAAGTCACATGTAGGCCGAAACAGATAAAGATAGCAAATTTCCTTCCCTAAAACACATTTGTGAATCAGATGGGATTTGGTTACATGGCCATTATTTATACTCACTTTTTATTTCAAACTTCCCTTGAAATCATGTTCTACCATCTACGTCGGTGGGAATCAAACCCACGTCAGCAAAATATTAACCTTGAATTCTCACCTGTCAGTCCAGTGACGTTACCATTACATCACTGCTTTCCAGTAGTATGTTACATCTGTGGTTCCTTATTATCTACTTTACTAGCTAAACCCTCAAAAAGACTCCTGAATTGTCAAATGCAGCTGTGGATCCTCTGGCAACTTCCTCATATCTAGGGAAGATTGTTGTGAGCCCTTCCCCTATCTCCATGCCCACCTCTTCCAGAAGCCTGGAATGCAAGTCATTCAAACCAGGTGACTGAACACAGGAATAGCCATCATTTCCAGTACCACCTCCCTCTCAGTTTTCACCTTTCCATTGCTTCTTCTGTCTTTGCTGATGTAAGGTGTGTATGACTTGTATGTTGTTAAAATATACATATTTTAGAGTTTGGATTTTGAACTAGTTCATGTGGGTTTTGGTCTGTGCATGAGGGATTTGATGATTAAATGCAAATATTTCTGTAGCCATGGTGTCTTTTTTAAAGGAATAATATGACTGAGAGACATCCAGAGTGTGGTGGGTTTTGTTTTCATTAGATGAGTTTTCAGAGTGGATGGAGTAATGTATTAAGCTTCAGTTAGAAAATTCAGATGTTGTGTATATTTTGGGCTTCGGGAAGCACCAATAGCTTGAAGAAAACTTTTAGTTTTGGTTTGGCAGTTTGTAGAAGTCTTGCCTGAAGCTGAATGTGTAAAACATTTGCTCCTAAAGGGAAAAGCTCAGAACTTTACAAAATAGGTTACCTCAGTATAAGGAGTTCAGTTTGAAAGTTCCAGACACAGAAGTGTTTGGTTAAACCCCTTGAAGAGGTTATTGGTGACTGAGAAAATTGAAGCTCAGTTGTTTGAAGATTCAAAGAAACATAGGAGCAAGTGTAAGCCATTTGGCCCTTTGAGCCTGCTCCACCACCCAGTATCATCGGTGATGATTCCCTCTCTCAAAACCACTATCCGTACTTTTTCCCCATACCTTTTGATGCCTTTAAAATCTAAAAATTTACTTACCTTTTTCTTAAATATTTTCAGTGACTTGGTCTCCCTAGCCTTTGGGGTGAGAATTCCATTGATTCATTAACCTTTGACCAAATAAACGTTTCTGTTTCTCAATCTGAAATGGCCAACCCCTGTCTTGGTACTGTGACCCCTGGTTCTTGACTCTGCAACCAAAGAAAACATCCTCTCTACATCCAGTTTGTCCAGCCCAGTTGGAATTTTGTATGTTTAAATAAAGACCCCTCTCATCCTTCTGAACTGTAATGAAGACAAGACCTAGTATATAACTGTGGAAACAATAATTTGCCTTTTGGTTTTCACACTGAAATGTATTGCTTCATAATTCTGAAGAAGGGTCACTGGACCCGAAACGTTAACTCTGCTTTTACTCCACAGATAATGCCAGACCTGCTGAGTTTCTCCAGCAATTCAATTTTTATTAGCCATGTTGTGTTACCTTGGCCATGTACTCGTCCATTCACTCAACTTATCAAAATCATTTTGAAGCCTCCTTGCATCCCCCTCACAACTCTCAATCCTGTCCAGTTTTGTGTTGTCAGCAAATTTGGAAAATGATGCATTTGGTTTCCTCATCCAAGTTATTTATATGTTTCATGAATAGTTGAGGCCCAAACACTGATTCTTGTGGTACTCCAATAATCATTGCATGCCACCTGGAAAAACACCCATTCCTACTCTCTCTTTCTTCTTTGTCAACCAATTCTCAATCCGTGCCAATACAGTACCCTCTATCCAATGTGCTTTAATTTTTCTCAGTAACTCTTATAAGATGTTACCAAAAGCCTTCCAAATCCAAACTCATCACACCCACTGGTTATCCCTTATCTATTCTACTAGTTACATCATCAAAAACTCCTGTCAATTGGTTTAGTGACTTCATCTTACATAAACCCAAGCTGGCTTTGAAAACTCAGGTTAATGTTTTCCAAGTCTTCTGTTATTATGTCTTTTATACTAAACTCTAGCATTTTTCCCATTACTGATGTTTTCTCTCCCTCGTGTTCTAAACAATGAGGTTATGTTTCCCACTCTCCATTCTGCAGGAACTGCTTCAGAATCTACAGAATTTTGGAGCAAAACGTTCAATGTATCCAATATTTCTAGGGCCATTTCTTTTAGTATTCTGGGATCTAGACCATCAGACTCTGATGATGTATCGCCCTTAAACCCTATTAATTTACTTAGCACTACAGGTAGTTCTGCTATAACACATGTTTCAATAACGTGACAACAAGGTGCAGGGCTGGATGAACACAGCAGGCCAAGCAGCATCATAGGAGCAGTTGGCTGTAACTCGATTGGTGAATAGCAGGTGCTGTTGGATGATGTGAACTTTCTGCAGTACAGGTATAGCGATTTCCCTATAACGCGATTTTCTATAACGCAAGGTCACGCAAGAACACGACAATCATGTTATAGAAGAACTGCTGTATTTTATAATGAATACTGAATTCCTTCAATTTCTCCCCCTAACTAGACCTAACACTTGTGGGACGTTATTTGTTGTACCCTCTTTTGCGAAGACAGAGCAGAAATATGTGTCCAGTTCTTCTGCCGTTTCTTTGTTCCCGTTCTAATTTCCACAGTTTCTGACTATAAAGGACCTATGAACATTTGTCTTTATTAATCTTTTTTGCTTCACATAGTTGTAGAATTTTTATGATAAATTTTTGTTTTTTGCAATTTTGCTCTGATATTTCAATTTCCTGGTCTTGATCAAACTTTTTCTCCTTTTTTGCTAAATTCTGGCTTGCTACTTTTTCTGGCAATTTTATTTGTCTCCTTTTTGGATCTAATACTATCGCTGATTTATTTTTAAATCATGAGTGATCCACATTTCCTATTTTTGAACCAGGCAAGCATGAATAATTACAGTAATGCATGCACATATTCTTGAAATATTAATCATTGGCTATCCACTGTCAATCCTTTTAGTAAAGTTCCCCAATCTATTCTTGCCGATTCGTGCCTCATACGCTTATAGTTTCCTTAATTTAGATTCAGACCCTTATATGGATTCTACTACTTCACTCTCTATGTTAATGAAGAATTCTATTATAATATGGCCAATCTTCCCGCAGGAAGGGACCCTCACAACCACATTTGTTAATTAGTTCTTCCAGTCTTGGAATAATCTGAATGGTGAGTAGCATGCATAGAGACCTAAAGGAACCCTGCTGGGGGCAGGGGGAAGAAAAGCTGAAATGCGCAGAAGAGTTCTGCATTTGAAAGAGTCAGTCAGCAGCTGCCACCCTGGTCACTGGTAAATAAGTACATTTTAGGAATAACGGGAATGATCAGTTTAAGAACTCATTCTCCATCTTTCCTTTTTTCCACAGACTGACCTGTGCATTAATTGGAGCAATTCTTGAAATTATTTGAACTATATTTGTAAATCAATTTTAAAAACTCCTTATTTCAGCATTATTAATCTGAAACACCTTACTTTCTTAGTAGCTTAATATTATCATATCAATAATTATGTTTTATGGCTACCATGATTTTTAAAAAAAATTATGTCTTTTGTCTTCAAAAAGGTCTTAAAGAAGTAGCATCAAAAGTGACCAGAGCTGTTAGCCCAACTATCCCAGACAACTATCAGAGAGATAATCAAACTCTATTACTACAGGTATGTACAGTGTTTCCACACTGTGGTCCATGCTTGGCAGTTGTAAATTTGCATGGTGCCATTGCAATCCTCTTGCAGTGAGATCCAGATGCTGTTTCTGTAGGTATATAGATTGCTCCTGCATCTTTGTAAAGATGTTGCAGTTTGGGCCCAAATTCTGTTATTGTTAAAAAAGCATCGTAAAATAATAAATTGTTTGATTAGTCTAATTTTATTGCTGCTTCTTACTCCGCAACCAAGTTCAGGCCGTACTAGTGGCCACATTAACACTAGAATAAGTAAAGTCAACTTCAGTAACAAAAACATTTCCAACTTCTAGCAAGTGAAATTTTACAATTTTGAAGTATTTAAAGTTCAGAGTATATATACTGGAAAGATTAAGTGGGGTAACTACTGGTCCTTCAGACCCATAATTTTGTGAACTGGTGCAACTTGACCTGACCCAGCTCCTCCAATCCAAGGTTCTCGCCTTCCTGCTTTTACTATTCCTCTATTTTCTAAGACTATGTCTGGAGAAGCAACAAAAGCAGGAGAGAGAAAACCTGTAATTGGAGGAGCTGGAGTAAAAAGTACAAGAGAAGCAACTCTGCCTCTTCCATGTACCAGGTTAACATGCATTCTCTTGCACTTTTTGGCTTTTCATTGAATTTTCAAGGGCTTTCCAGAAAGTTTGCGGACAAATTCGATGTCTTTTGAGCCCTATGCCAAAGGTTTTCCATATTTAGTAGCCTTTGCAGTGTGTATGTTGTATTATTGATCTACAGCTTCCTGTGGTGATGATATTTCTTCTTACTGTTTGCTTTTATTGTTCTCTTCCCAACACCCAACTCTCCAAGGTTGAAGCCTTGCAGTCTCAGTTGCAGGAGCAGACACAGTTGGCGAAAGAACAAATTGATGCATTGTTGGAGGATCGAAGGATTCATATGGAGGAGGCACATGTGCAGCATGAACGGGATAAAGACAAAATCAAATCTCTGGCAGAGAAGTCAGTTAATGCAGAGTGCAACAATCAGTAATTGCTGTGAACCAGCTCTTAATTCCTGCCCATGTTACATAATCTGCTGCAGCTCTGTGACCAAGATAGGGTGCACTATGGAACGATGTTGAGTCACAAATGGCATGTCTCATGTGGAATTTTCCTAGACTTTGTGAGTCATACAAGAAAATATCACAGGATCCATTTGCTGGTGGCAAGCCAGGGCAGCATGGTGGCTCAGTGGTCAGCACTGTTGCCTCACAGCGCCAGAGATCCAGATTCGAGTCCATTCCCTGACAACTCTGTGTGGAGTTTGCACATTCTCCCCATATCTATGTGGATTTCCTCCGGGTACTCTGGTTTCCTCCAGCAATCCAAAGATGTGCAGGTTAGGTGGATTGGCCTTGCCAAATTGCCCAGTGTTCAGAGATGTGCAGGCTAAATGGATTAGCCATGGGAAATGCATGGTTACAGGGGTGGGTGGGCTCTTCAGAGGGTCAGTGTAGACTAGATGGGCCGAATGGTCTGTTTCAACACTGTAGGGATTCTATGATTCTGTTGAGTGATATCGACTGAGGCAATAGCACCAAAAGCTTGTATTTTTATAGCACCTTGTATCGTAAAATGTCTGAAGGTACCTCAGAGAATTATTATTGAACAAAATTTGACAGTAACCTGCCCCAAGAAAGGGTAGAATTGAAGGAACATCTTAAAGTGGGAATAGTAAGGAGGAACTTTTCACAAGAGAATTCCACAGCTAGCCAGGCTGAGGGAATTAAAACTGAGGTGGACAAGAGGGCAAAACTGATTATACTCTCCACGTGGCTGGATGAAAGTAGCCCCAAGAGCACTCAAGATGCTTGATCCCATTCATGTCAAAGGAGCCTGTATTATAATCACCCCATCCACATGCTAAACTTTCACTCACTCCACCACCAAGACAGAGTGCTGGCAGTGTGTTCCAAGTAAAAGATGCATTTCAGCAACTCACTAAGCCTCCTTCAATAGCACCTTTCAAGCCAGCAACTCTATCACCTAAGATAACAAGGTGTAGAGCTGGATGAACACAGCAGGCCAAGCAGCATCAGAGGAGCAGGAAGACTGACGTTTCGGGCCCACACCCTTCTTCAGAAATTTTTCTGAAGGAGGGTCTAGGCCTGAAACGTCAGCCTTCCTGCTCCTCTGATGCTGCT
>NC_063349.1:655247-689410 GCF_021869965.1 Rhincodon typus
TTATCTCAGATTCTCCAGCATCTGCAGTTCCTACTATCTCGAAAATATTTTAAGAGCAGGGAGGTTAAGCTGGAACTCTACAAATCTTTGTGTAGTGTAGCAGTTGTAGCCTAACCAGTTTTGATCACCGCACTATAGAAAGAATGTGATTTCAGTAGAGAAGTATATTGCCTCAAATGGAGCAGTTTAGTTACAAAGAGAGGTTGGATAAGTTTGGGCTGTTTTGTTTAGAGAAGAGAAGGCTAGTTTGGGTTATTTTGGTTAGAGAAGAGAAGGCTGAGAGGGGAAGCAATAGAGCTGTATAAGATTATGAAGGGCATAGATGTGATCTGGGTGGATAGAAAGCAACTGTTCCCTTAGTTGAAGGATCAAAAACAAGGGGCCATAATTTTAAGGTGATAGGTAAGGAGGTTTCAAAGTGATTTCAGGAAAACGTCTTTTCATTCAGAAGGTTGTGGGAATCTGGAATGCACTTCCTGGTTGAGTAGTTAAGGCCAGAAGCCTCATAACCTTTTCAAGTGCTCATCCAAGCACTTTTTAAACATCATAACATTCAAGTCTAGTGCTGGAAATGGAGAGTAGTGTAGATTTAGAGATTTTTGTCAGTAAATTTGGTTGGCCAAAAACCTTGTCTGTACTCTACGATTCTAGAACCCCAACCCTCAACATGGCACGTACAGAAGGTGTAACACCTGCCCTTTACCTTTCCTTTCTGCATTGTTTAGTGCCCCAAACACACCTCCAAGGTGAAGTGAATTGCTTGTCTGTCTTTCAATCTAGTCTACTGTATTCAATGCTCAAATGGGTCTCCTCTTCTTTGGCATGACTGGGTGACCACTTTGCAGAACACCTTTGTTCGGTCTGTAAGAATGACCCCAACAGTCCAATTGTTTGCCATTTCAATACACCCTCTTGCTCCCACGCTAACATTTCTGTCCAAGGCTTGCTGGTGTTTCAGGCATGTCCAGTGCAAACTGGAAAAATAACATTTCACTTTCCACTTTGGCACTTTACAAGCTTTAGCTTTCAACATTGAATTCAATAATTTTAGGCATGAAAATTGTCCTCCAGTGTGATTACATCCATTATTTCCCCCGACCTTCATTTCTTGCTTGCGTAGGTCTAATTTTCGCAAAGTCAACCTACTCACAGCTGTCATTAATGCCTGTTTTGCAGTGAAAGTGCGTAGGTTTGGGGCTAGTATATTGAGGTGGATAGAAGACAGGTTGGCAGACAGGAAATAAAGAGTAGGAATAAGTGAACCTTTTTCTGAATAGAGGCAGCAAATAGGTGGAGTACTGCAGGGATCATTGCTAGTTCTCCAGCTATCCACTATATATTAATGATTTGGATGAGGGAACTAAATTTTGTATCTCCACATTTGCAGATGACACAGTGCTGAGGTGGGAGGGTGAGCTTGTGAGGAGGATACAGAGATGCTTCGTTGTGATTTGAACAAGCCAACTTAGTGGAGAAATGCGTGGCAGGTGAAGAGTAATGTGGATAAAAATGAGGTTATCCACTTTGGTAGCAAACACTTGGAAGGCAGATTATTATCCAAATGGCTATAAATTGACAGACCTGGGTGTCCCTGTGCACCAGACGCTGAAGATAAGCATGCAGTTGCAGCGGGTGGCAAAGAAGGCAACTGGTATGTTGGCTTTCCGAGCGAGAGAATTCAAGTACAGGAGCAGGGATGTCCTGCTGCAGTTGTACAGGCCTGGTGAGACCACACCTGGAAAACTGTGTTAACTCTGGCCTCATTATCTGAGAAAAGATGTTCATGTATAGAAGGAGGGCAGCAAAGGTTTATCAGATTGATTCCTGGGGTTGGGGACTGACGTATATGGAGAGGTTGAATTGGTTAGCATTGCATTTGCTAGAGTTTAGAAGAATGAGGGGGATCTTCTAGAAACCTTTGAAATTCTAACAGGACTTGACAGTGTAGATGAAGAAAGGATGTTCCCAATGGCAGGTGAGTCCAGAACCAGAGATCATAGTCTGAGGATATGCTGTAAACCATTTGGGACTGACAGGAGGGAAATTTTCTTCACCAAGAGAGTGGTGAGCTGATGGAATTCACTATCACAGAAAGCATTCAAGGCCAAAACAATGTATGATTTCAAGAAAGAATTGGATACTGAACTTGGGCTAAAGAGATCAAAGGATATGGTGGAAAATGTGGGAACAGGTTATTGAGTTACAGTTTAATGAATGGCAGAGCAGGCTTGAAGGGCCAAATGGCCTACTCCTACCCTGTTTCCTATGTTTCTTTGAGATTGTTCCTTTGCTGCCATTGTGTTACCCTTTTTCTTTTGCTGTTGACACCCTCATCATCTGCTCCACTTACTCCACCTCCCCTTTTTACAACAGCATGAATATGGTCATTTTCCAGCCCCCTTCAATTTTAAAGAGCATACAAAAGAGATTTTCAAGAATGGTTTCATGATCGATTGCTTAGTTACCTAGGTAAACTGGAGAAACTGGCCTTTTTTAATGAGTAGCGAATGTGGAGAAGATTTGATTGAGATGTTTAATATTAAAAAATATCAACTGAGAGAGTATATGAGGGAAAATGTTTCCAGTTGTGGAAGAGTCAGTAAAGAGAGACACAGAGCAAGAGACTCAGTCAAATGCCGCCTGCTGCAGAGTTGTGCAATACTATTCCTGAAGTGGTTGTTTGGAAAATATCTAAATAAAGACACAGATTGAAAAGTAATTGTCAAACCGCGTTGGGGCAAATGAGGGAGAGTTTTGTGCATTGAGATGCTGTGATCTGTAATGCAGTACCTGAGTAGGTAGTGAAAATAAATTCAGTAGCAATTTCAAAACATTGAATCCGTACTTGAAGTGGAATAAGTTACAGTTCTGTGGTGAAAGGTCGGGTGGGTTTTATGAACTTTGATATGTTAACAATCCATTTTGGAATCATCAGCTTTTAAATAAAAATACAAACATCTTGTTTCAACCAAATCTCCTCCTTTTCCCCTCTATCACTTCTCCTCCACCCCCATCAAGTCTACATTTCAGTCTGATCCCTTCTCATCCTTCTAACTGTAGTGAATACAAGCTCCATTAAACTAATTTCTTCTCATGGGACATGTTGATTTCCTAATTGCTTGCTGCACCTGCCTGTCTATCTTCATTGTCTTCTGTGCAAAGATATCAGATCCCTTTGTACATCACAATTCTACAATATATTGCCATTTAAACTGTGCTTTTTTGTTTTTCACACTGAAGTTTCATACTTATCCATATTTTACTGCATCTGCCCATCGTTTGTGCACGCATTCAACTTGTCTATATCACTCTGAAGTCTCCTTGCAGCCTCCTCACAACTCACAATCTCAGCTAGCTTTGTGTCATCAACAAACTTGGAAATGTTGTATTTGATTTCCTCATCCAGATCATTTGTATATATCGTAAAAAGCTGGGACCCCAGCACTGATTGCTGAGGTGTAATGCTGGTGACAAACTGTACCCAGATAAAGATCCATTTATTCTCACTCCTGCATCAGTCTGTCAACCAATTCTCAATCCACGCCAATACCATACACCCATTCTGTGTGCTTTAATTTTTATCCACTGACGTCTGATGTGGGACCTTACCAAAAACCTTCTTGAAATCTAAATACACCACATCTATTGGTTCTCCCTTATCTATTCTACCAGTTCCATCCTCAAAAATCCTCCAGTTGAATAGCTAAGTATGATTTCCCTTTCATAAACCCATGCCAGCTTTGTCCATTCACATTAATGTTTTCCAAGCATTCATACAATCACATCTTTTGTAATAGATTCCAGAAGTGTGATGGAAAGCTCCTAACTTGACTTGATGAGTGCAGCTCCAACACTCAAGAAGCTTGATAGCATCCAGGGAAAAGAGAGCCACTTGATTGGTCCCACATCCACAAACATTCACTCCCTCCACCACTCCATACACACGAACATCAACATCATCAGCGTCCTGACTTGGAGAAATCTTATTGTTCCTTCAGTGTTGCTGAGTTGAAATTCTGGAACTCTTGTCCCTAACAGCACGATTGGTGTACCTTCAAACTGGCCATATCCTCGGATTGATTTTTAAAATATGTTCATTGGATATGGAACATTTATTGCCTGTCCTAAATTGCCCTTGGAAGATGGGGATGAGCTGCCTTCCTGAACCACTGCTGTCCATGTACTGCAGGTAGACCCACAATGCCATTAAGGAGGAAGGTCCAGGACTTTGACCCAGTGACACTAAAGGAACAATGATATACTTCCAGGTCAGGATGGTCAATGCCTTGGAGAGGAACCTGCAGTTGGAGCAGTATCTATTGCTCTTGTCCTTCTAGATGGAAGTGGGTGTAGGTTTGGGTGATGCTGTCAAGGGAGCCTTGATGAATTTCTGCAACTGAACATCAGTGGTAGAGGGAGGGCATACTATTGCAACTGGGCATCAATGGTAGAGGGAGGACATGTTTGTGGATGTGGTACCAACCAATTGAGCTTACTTGTCCTGGATAGTGTCAAGAGTGTTGTTGGAACTGCACCCATTCAGGTAATTGGGGAGTATTCCACCACACCCCTGACTTGTGCCCTGTGGGTAGAAGACAGGCTCTGGGGAGTCAGGGGAGTTACTTGCAGGATTCTGAAAATCTGCTGTGCTCTTTTAGCTCCTGTATTTGTACATTTAGTCCAGTTTCTGATCAAGATTAGCCCTAGCATGTTGATAGTCAGGGATTCAGTTATGATAATGCCATTGACTGTCAACAGATGATGGTTAGATTTTCTCATCTTGGAGATGGTCATTTGCCTGGCATATATGTGATTCAAATTTTATTTGTCACTTTTCAGCCTATGCCTGGATATATTACCCAGGTTTTGCCACATTTGGAAATGGACTGCTTCAGTAACTGAACAGTCACAAACTACGCTGATCATCACGCTGTCATCAGCAAACATCACTACTTATGTCATAATAATGGAGGGAAGGTCATTGATAAAGCAGCTGAAGATGGCTGGACCTAGGAGAATTTTCCTGAGGAACCCCAATAGAAATACCCTTGAGTTGAAATGACTGACCTCCAGTCACCACAGCCAAAATCCTGTGTCCCAGGGTTGTCTCCTAACAGCGGAGAGTTTTCCTGTAATTCCTATTGACTTGAGTTTTTCTCCGTGATGCCACATTCAGTCAAATGTGACCATGATTTCAAGGGCTGTCACTCTCACCCTAATCTGGCATGTTTAGAGATGGTCATACTGCAGCTCAAGGGACTAGAGGAAAGAAGGGAATGGGTGACCATCAGACAGACCAGAGAGAGCAGGCATTGTGCAGGAGTTCCCTGGGCTTCCACTCACTAACCTGCAACTTTCCATTTTGGAAGCGGATGATGGTACTGGTACTTCTGAAGAGTGCAGTCAGAGCCAAGATTCTGGTGCCACAAGTGGATTGACTGCATGGAGGGAGAAAGAGGAAAAGAAGAGCAATAGTGGTAGGGGATTCTTTAGTCAGGGGAGTAGACAGGCACTTCTGCAGCCAAAGATGTGACTCCAGGAGGTGTGTTGCCTCTCTGGTGTCACTGAACAGCTGCAGGGCATCCTAAAAGGGGAAGGTGATGAGTTCAAGGTTGTGGTAAATGTTGGTACCAATGATATGGGCAAAGTGAAGAATGAGGTCTTGTACCAAGAATTCAGGGAGTTAGGCAGTAAGTCAAAAAGCAAGATCTCAAAGGTTGTAATCTCTGGATTTACACATGCTAGCGACAGTAGAAATAGGAAAATAGGACAAATGAATCTGTGGCTAAGGAGCTGGTGCAGGGGGCAGGGTTTCAGGTTCTTGGATCATTGGGACCTCTTCTGGGACAGGGGTAACCTGTACAGAAGGGACAGGTTGCACCTAAACTGAAGGGAAACCAATATCCTCACAGGGAGGCTAGCTAGTGCTACTTGAGATAGTTCAAACTAGAGTCGCAGGGGGCTGGGAACCAGTCCATTGGTTTAGCGAATGCAGGGACTGAGGGGAAGGTAGATCTTATGACCAGTAAGTCTGAAAGCAGGGAAAAGTAAATGAATACAGTGGGTCTGATGGGCTGAATTGTGTTTATTTCAATGCAAGGAGTATTTTGGGTAAGGCAGATGAGCATGGATCGGTACGTGGGACTATGGTGTTGTGGCCATTGTAGAGACCTGTTTGAGAGAGGGACAAGACAGGCTGCTCTACATTCCAGGATTTCAGTATTATAGACAAGATAGAGAGGAAGGTAAAAGAGGTGGAGGAGTTGCATTACAAATCAGGGAGAATGTCACAGCTGCACTCAGGATGTAGTGGAAGACTCATCCACTGAGGCAATATGGATAGAGCTCAAAAATAAGAAAGGTGCAATCACTCTGATGGGATTATGCTATAGACCCTCCAGCATCTAAGATAACTATGAGTAAGGATAAGTCTCGACCTTGTGGCAAGGTATTAAATTGGGGTGGACAAATTACAATAGTATTAGGCAGGAGCTAGACAGAGTTAATTAGGAGCAGCTGTTATGAAGCAAGTCTGCACTTGACATGTGGGAGTTGTTTAAAGACCTACTAAGGAGGAAGGGCAAGGATGGCAAGGTAAGGGACACTTGGATAACAAGGGAGAGTGTGAATTTAGTCAAAAGGAAGAGAAGCAAATGTAGGGTTTAAGAAGCTAAAATTGGACAGGAACCATGGAGAATATAAAGAAAACAGGAAAGAACTCAAGTAAGAGATTAGGAAGCATGAAGTGTCCTTGGCAAATAGGGTTAAAAATAATCCCAAGGCATTTTATACGTAAATTAAAAGCAAGAAGATAACTAGGGGGAGGATAGGATCACTCAAGGACAAAGGAGGGAATTTGTGCTTGGAGGCAGAGACTGTGGGTGAGATCCTAAATGAGTACTTTGCATGGGTATTCACCAAGGAAAAGAAAATGGAGGATAGTAAGGTTAGTGTAGGGCATGCTAATATGCCAGGGCATTTTGAGGTCAAGAAAGAAGTGATATTGGGTGCCTGGAAGAGCATGAAAGTGGATAAATTCCCAGGACGTGATAGTATCTACCTCGTTATTGAGAAAGCAAGAGAGGAGATTACTGTGGTCTTGATCAAGATCTTTTTATCCTTGCTAGCTACTGGAGAGGTCCCAGAGGGCTGGGAAGTAGCTAATGTTGTTCTGTTCAAGATGGGAAATAGGGATAATTTAGGAAATTATAGACAGGTGAGTGTCACACCGGTGGTTGGAAAGCTATTGGAGAGGATTCTTAGGGATAGAATTTGTGCACATTTGAAAAAGCATGACCTAATTAGGGACAGTCAGCATGGCTTTGTGCAGAGCAGGTCATGTCTTACTCACTTGATTGGGTTTCTTTCAAGGAGGTGACGAAGACGATCAATGAGGGTTGCCAGATGGATTTTAGTAAGGCTTTTGACAAGGTCCCTCATGGTAAGCTCATGCAGAAGATTAAGTTGCAGGGGATTCACAGTGACTTGGCCATTTGCATTCAGAATTGGCTTGCCCATAGACAAGAGAGGATAGTGGTGGTATAGTGTTTTTCTGGCTGGTGTTCTGCAGGGATCCGCGCTGGGACCTCTGCTGTTTGTGATTTATATAAATGACTTGGATGAAAACGTAGATGAGTGAGTTAATAAGTTTGCAGACAATACAAAGATCGGGGTTGGAGTGGGGGGGAGTTGTGGATAATGTAGAAAGTTGTCAAAGGATATAGCGGGATATAGATCAATTGCAGATATGGGTGGAGAAATGGCAGATGGTGTTTAATTTGAGCAAGTGTGAGATCTTCCAAAGTGCACTTTGGAAGATCAAATGTTAAGGGAAAGTATACAGTTAATGGCAAAACCCTTAACAACATCGATTTACAAATGGACCGTGGGGTCTTAGGCCACAGCACAGCTCCCTGAAAGTGAACACGCAAGTAGATAGGGTGGTAAAGAAGCCGTATGGCATGCTTGCCTTTATTGGTTGGGCAATTGAGTACAAGAGTCAGGATGTCACGTTGCAGCTTTATAAGACTTTGGTTAGGCCACACTTAGAGTATTGTGTTCAATTCTAGTTCATATTACAGAAAAGATGTGGAGGCTTTGGAGAGGGTGCAGAAGAAGTGTACAGGGTGCTGCCTGGATTAGAGGGTTTGAGCTATAAGGAGAGGCTGGACAAACTAGGGTTGTTTTCTTTGGCATGGCAGAGGCTAAGGAGAGACCTGACAGAAGTTTATAAAATTGAGAGGCATAGACAGGGTTGACAGTCAGAATCTTTTTCCCTAAGTTGAAATGTCTAATACTAGAGAGCATGCATTTAAGGTAAGAGGGGGAAAGTTCAAAGGAGATGTGAGGGGCAAGTCTTTTACACAGAGAATGGTAGGTGTTTGAATGTACTGGCACACATGGTAGAAGTAGATACAATAGGGTATTTAAGGGGCTTTTGGATAAGCATATGAATAAGCAAGGAATGACAGGATAGTGACCATGGGCAGGCAGAATAGCTTAGTCTAATTTGGCATCATGTTCGGCATGATATTATGAGCCGAAGGACCTGTTCCTGCACTGTACTGTTCTATGTTCTAAGCTTATTTTGTCCATCTTTGAACCAAGGCTGTAATGAGGTCAGGAGCTGAGTAGCCCTCACGGAACTCAAACTGGGCGTCACTGAGCAGGTTATTGCTGAGCAGGTGCTGCTTGATAGCACTGCTGATAACACTTTCTATCACTTTACTGGCGATCGAGAGTAGCCTGTGGTGGAAATTGGACAGGTTAGATTTGTCCTGCTTTTTGTGTTTCACGACATAGCTGGGTAATTTTCCTCATTGTCACATAGATGCCATTCTTGCAGCTGTAATGGAACAGCTTGGTTAGGGGCACAGCAGGTTCTGGAGCACAAAGTTTTCAGAATGTTGTCAGGGACCATAACCTTTACAGCATCCAGTGCCTCCAGCCATTTTTTGATATCACATGGAGTAAATCTAATTGGCTGAAGACTGGCATCCTGGATGTGGAGCCATAAGACCATAACACATAGGAGCAGAATTAGGTAATTTGGCCCATCGAGCCTGCTCCACCCTTTAATCATGCTGACATGTTTCTCAACTCCATTATCCTGCCATCTCCCCATAACATTTGACTCCCTTATTAATCAAGAACCTAACTCTCTTTGTCTTAACAATATTCGATGACTTGTCTCCATAACCTTTAACAGAAATAAATTCCACATCTTGACCATCCTCTGGTTGAAGAACTGACCCCTAATTTCAGTTCTAAAGGGTTGTCCCTTCACTCTAAGGCTGTGCCCTCAAGTCCTGGTCTCTCCTACTTGTGGAGACATCTTCTGCATGTCCACTCTATCTAGGTGTCTCAGTATTGCATAAATTTCAATCAGATCCCCCACCTCATCCTTCAAAACTCCATCGAGTGCAGACCCAGAGTCCTCAACCGCTCCTCACATGACAAACCCTTCATCCCTGGGATCATTCTTGTAAACCTTCTCTGGACCCGCTCCAAGGCCAACACATCCTTTCTTAGATGCAGGACCCAAAACTGCTCACAGTATTCCAAAGCAGTCTGACCACAGCCTTATACAGCCTCAGAAGTACATTTCTATCCCTGTTTTCTAGCCCTCTTCAAATGAATGCTAACATTTCATTTGCCTCCCTCATGCCAACTGAACCTGTACGTTAACCTTAAGAAAATGCTGAACTAGGACTCCCAAGTCCCTTTATGTGTCTGATTTCTAAAGCCTTTCTCCATTTAGAAAATAGTCTGGAATTCTATTTTTCTATTCCATTCTATTCCTACCAAATTGCATAACTTCATACTTTCCCGTATTTTATTTCATTTGCCCACTCTCCTCACTTGTCCAAGTCTTTCTACAACTTCCCCACCTCCTCAAGACTACCTGTCCCTCCACCTTTCTTTGTGTCATCTGCAAACTTAGCAGCAATGCCCTCAGTTCCTCCAAATAGATCTTTAATGTATGACATGAATAGTTGTGGTCCCAACACTGACCCCTGTGAAACTCTGCTTGTCATTGGCTGTAATCCTGAAAAAGACTCCTTTATCCTCACTCTCTGTTTTCTGACAGTCAGCCAATCCTCAATGTATGCCAGTACATTGCCCCAAACACCATGGACTGTTATCTTATTTCACAGCATCCTGTGCGGCACCTTGTCAAAGGCCTTCTCGAAATCCAAATAGATCACATCCGCTGGCTCTCCTTAATCTAAACTGCATGTTACACCCTCAAAGAATACCAGCAAATTTGTCAGTATGACACAGCAGTGGTGATTCAGCCCTATTTTACCATGCACTACCAAGCACTCCACAGTCTCATCCTTAATAATGGAGTGCATAATCTTACCAATGACCAAAGTCAGGCCAGCAGGCCTGCACATTCTTGTCTTCTGCCTCCCTTCTTTTTTTAAACAGGTGGTGTTGCATTGGCAAAAAGTAAGAGCATTCCTCAGTCCTCTATCCAGTTGAGTGAAATAGGACTTGTCCACCTGACACCTCCTGGCTACCTCCACAGATCAAGCCAATCTTCAGCAAACCAGCTTGGCCAAACCGTAACTCCGTCCCCTCCCATGCTACTTCCATGTAGCCTGGCAAATTGTCTGTCTTCAGGTACTTTCCAATTCCCTTTTGGAAGCCACAATTTTAATTAGGCCCCACCATACTTTCAAGCAATACTTTCTACATGCTAACCACCTGCTGCACAGAAAACATTTTTTCACATGCTGCTGAAATTGCTGAATCTTTTGCCAATTAGTGTGAAATGAATTATTCTGGCTCACAATTCTTCCAACGTGAACAGTTTCTCTCTGCCCACTCTGTCTGTAACACTCATGACTTTGAGCACCTCCATCAAACCTCCGCTCAGCCTTCCCTTCTTGAAGGAAAGTGGCCCCAGCTTCTCCAATCTATCCACATAACTGAAGTCTTTCATCCCTAAAAACTATTCTTGTGGATCCTTTCTGCACCCTTTCCCATGGTTTGACATTTGTTTCTGAAGAGTTGGACATCAAGGCTAAACCAGCATATTTTGTGCAACATTGATATTGGCAAAATAAATTTTTTGAAGACCGGTTTTTTCTTTCAGAATTGCTAAATCACCCTATGAAGTGACTGTCATTGCTTCTGATGGTCAATGAATTTAAAAGTTGCACTTTTGAACTTAAATGACCATAGAATTCAGATCTGCTTAACTTAAATGTAAAAGTGGACCAAAATAAGGCCAAATAAGTGACAGATCAGAGGTCACAGCTGATACAAGCCCTTTTGATCAAAACTGCAAGTGTCAATGCAATATGAATGTGCTCCAGAATCCTCTGTTAATTAAGAGCCTCTGGAGGAGGCTGAGATGGATCATCCACTTGGCAGTTCTGGCTGAAGATCGTTGCAAATATTTGAGTCTCAACCATCATTAATGATGGAGATATTTGTGAAACCACCTCCTCCACTGAGTTGTTTAATTGTCCACCACCATTAACGATTGAGTCATGGAAACAGACCCTTTGGTCCGACTTGTCTGCGCCGACCAGATATCTGAAATTGATCTAGTCCCATTTGCCATCATTTAGTCCATTTCCCTCTAAACTCTTCATAGTCTTGAACCCATCCAGATGCCTTTTAAATGTTGTAATTATACCCGCCTCCATCACCAACTCTGGCAGCACATTCCATACATTTATCACCTTCTGTGTGAAAAAGGTGCCCCTTGGGTCCCTTTTAAATCTCACCCTTCTCACCCTAAACTTATGCTGTTCAGTTTGGACTCCCCACCCTGGGAAAAAGACGTTGGCTATTCATCTTATCCATGTCCTTCGTGACATTATAAACCTCTATAAACGTCTGAAGCTCCAGGAATAAAAGTCCCAACCTATTAAGCCTGGATAGCTCACTGGGTAGAGCATCAGGTGGTTAATTTGAAGGTCCTGTTTTCAAGTCTTTGTTCAGCGAATCAGAGGATGACGAAGAGTCATCACAGCAGAATTCTGGGAGAAATTGCCACAGCCATCACAACTGTACAGCAGGTCAGGGAGAACCTGGTGTCAAGGTGTGAGGAGAGAATCATGGATGCTAAGTAAATAAGGGAAACAAATGGGGATTTTTTGGACCTTATACACATTAACAGGGAGGAGGTGTTTGCAGCCCTAAAGCATGTTAAGGTGGATAAATCCCTGGGCCTGATCAAGTCCATCCTCTGATGTTGTGGGAAGCTAGGGAAGAAATTGCAAAGGCCCTTGCAGAGATTTTTGCTTCATCTTTAGCTACAGTTCTAGAAGTTCTAGAAGACTAGAAGTTGGCTAATGTTATTCCATTGTTTAAGAAAGGTAGCAAAGACAAGCCAGGACACTACAGGCCAGTGAGCCTGAGATCAGTGGTAGACAAGTTATTGGAGAGGATACTGAGGGACAGGATCAACCAACATTTGGATAGTCAGCATGGATTTGTGTGCAGGAAGTCATGTTTGACAAATCTTTTAGAGTTTTTCGAAGAGTTAACCAAGAGGATTGGTGAGGGTAGGGCGGTGGATGTTGTCTATATGGACTTTAGTAACGCTTTTGACAAGGTCGCGTACAGGCAGGCTAGTTAAGAAAATTAGGTTGCATGAGTTCCAAGGAGAGCTAATGAATTGGATTCAAAATTGGCTTGAGGGTAGGGAGCAGAGGGTGATGGTTGAAGGCCGTTCCTCAGACTGGAGTCCTGTCACTAGTGGTGTGTCACGTGGGTTGGTGCTGGGACCTTTGTTATTTGTCTTTTATATAAATGATCTGGATGTGAATGTACAAGGCATAATTAGTAAATTTGCGGATGATACAAAATTAGGAAGTATCGTTGATAGCGAAGAAGGTTATTAAAAATTACAGAGAGTTCTTGATCAGATGGGGAAGTGAGCTGAGAATTGGCAAATGCAATTCAATACAGGTAAGTGTGAGGTGTTGCACTTCGGAAAGTCAAGCCAAGGTAGGACTTATACAGTAAATGGTAAGTTCCTGAGGAGTGTTGTGGAACAGAGGGAGATAGGAGTACAAGTTCGTAGTTCGTTGAAAGCGGCATCTCAAGTGGACAGGATGGTGAAGAAGGCATTTAGCATGCTGGCCTTCATTGGTCGAGGGGTTGAGTATAGGAATTAGGACGTTGTGTTACAGTTGTATAAGTCGTTGGTGAGCCTGCACTTGGGAGTATTGTGTACACTTTGGTCACCCTGTTGTAGGAAAGACATAGTTAAACTGGAAAGTGTGCAAAGAAGATTTACAAGGATGTTGCCAGGACTAGGAGGCCTGAGTTATCGGCAGAGGTTGGTCAGTATAGGACTTTATTCCTTGGACTGTAGGAGAATGATGGGTGACCTTATTGAGGTGTATAAAATTGTGACGGGTATAGATAGGATGAATGCATGTAGTCTTTTCCCCAGGGATGGGGAATTGAAAACTAGAGGGCGTAGGTTTAAGGTGAGAGGGGATAGATTTAAGAAGGACCTGAGTGGCACCTTCTTCACGCAGATGCTGACTATCCAAATGTTGGTTGATCCTGTCCATCAGTATCCTCTCCAATAACTTGCCTACCACTGATCTCAGGCTCTGCCAGAGAAAGTGGTTGAGGCAGGTACAATAGCAACATTTAAAATACATTTGGATAGGTTCATGGATGAGATGGGTTTAGCGGGATATGGACCAAAAGTGGGCACCATGGTCAGCATGGATCAGTTTAGGCTGAAGGGCCTGTTTCCCATGTTGTATTACTCTATGACTTCACTCAGCCTCTCCCTATAGCTCAAGCCCTGTAATCTGTTTGATCTGATCTGTCAGTTGTAGAAATATTTAGCTGTCTATAAGTCTGGTATTGTTCTAAAAGACTTGCATGCTTAGGCAGATCCTGGATCTTGTCAGATCTTGTCAACTTCTTTCCATATTCCTTCCCTCTTAAGTGCACAACACTTTCTCTCTTTCAAACAGTATTGCCCACACTATTCACTCTATTACACTTATGTCATATTAAAACAGTTTACATTCTATATTCCTATTATAACATATCCAGGGAGGCCTAACTGTGGTTGGTTTAACCTTCCATTGCACAGAGAAGGAAGGAATCAAAAAGTTCTGCCATTTCCAGGTTTTCTGGCTTAGTATGCGAGGGCCTGAACTTCCTTCTGAAAGTGTATTGCTTTGATTTTTAGGAGCGTTCTGATAAAACAGTGAAGCGTCTTCAACTAATGACACAGCGATATGAGGCCCTAGAGAAGCGACGAGGGATGGAAGTGGAAGGCTTTAAAAATGACATCAAACTGCTGCGACAACGGCTGAAGGACGTGGAGAGACAGCTGTTCAAGGTGAGCTGAAGCATTTAATAATCACCAGGATTACATTATATCTTTCTGTTTTGCCTCAGGACACAACTTGACCATGACCTGCTCTGAAGTCACTACCAATTTCACTCCTTTCGAACAACACTCAGTGCATTTACCCATTCAATCACAAGGTGACATTTTTGGAAAAAACAGTACTCATTTCAAGTGCTGAGACAAACCATGAGTCAAATAGCAATCAGCTTAGAGACTGGTGAAAGGCAAGGTGCAAGATTCAGGAAGCAGTCTGTCAGCAAGACAGAGTGGCTGTGTGTGTATAGTTGGAGTACTGGGTGAAGGTAGGGTGGTGGGAGGTAGGATATCGTGAGGCAGAGGGAGCAGTGTTTTGTGATCCTTTACTGTTGTTTGTGTTTGTCAGGACCAATATAATTCCAACTTTGTATGCTTTTTCTTTTGTACTATGTTATGGGAAGGTGATGGCCTAGTAGATTATTGGTAGACTATTAATCCAGAAACTAAGCTAAAGTACTGGGAATCTGGATTTGAATCCTCCATGGTTGATGGTCCTGGATTGTATCAAGCTTCTTGAGTGTTTTTGGAACTGCAACCATTCAGGCAAGTGGAGAGTATTCCATCACACTCCTGACTTGTGCCTTGTAGATGACAGACAGGCTTAGGTATGAGCTACTTGCTGCAGTATTCCTAGCCTCTGACCTCTGATCATTTGGTGAGTCTAATTGAGTTTCTGGTCGATGGTAACCTCCAGGATGTCAGTAGCAGGGATTCAGTAATGGTAACACCATTGAATGTCAAGGGTCGGTGGTTAGATTGTCTCTTATTGGTGATGGTCATTGCCTGGCATTTGTGTGGCATGACTGTTACTTGCCACTTGTCAACCCAAGCCTGGATATTGACCAGATCTTGTTGCACTTGAACATGCAGTGCTTCAGCATTGGAGGAGTCGCAAATTGTGCTAACATTGTACAATCATAAGTGAACATCCCCACCTCTGACCTTATGATGAAGGAAATGTCATTGATGAAGCAGTTGAATTTGGTTGGGTCTAGGATACTACCCTGAGTAACTCCTGCAGAGATGTCCTGGAGCTGAGATGGCTGACCTTGAGCCATCACAACCATGTTTCTATGTGCCAGATATGACTTCAAGCAATGGAGTGTTTATCCCCTGATATCCATTGAAACGTGGTTTTGCTCGGGCTCCTTGATGTCACCCTCGGTTGAATGCAGCCTTGATGTCAAGGGCAGTCACTCTCACCTCATCTGTGGAGTTCAGCTCTTTTGGCCATGTTTAAATCCTGACTGTGATCAGGTCAGGAGCAGCGTGGCCTTGGCAGAACCCAAACTGGGTGTCACTGAGTTTATTATTGCTGATGATGATGACAATCAAGAGTAGGCGGTAGTTGGAAGGGTTGCCTTTGTCCTTCTTTTTATGTACAGCACATAGCTTGGCAATTTTCTGTATTGTCAGAAAGCTGCCTGTGTTATAGCTGTACTGGAAGAGCTTGTCTAGGTGAGCGGCGAGTTCTGGAACTCACATCTTCAGTACTACTGCCGAATATTGTCATTGTCTTGCAGCGTCCAGTTTCTGGGATACTTCTTCCTACCATTTCTTGATAGAGAATAGAATAGCAACTTATTGTTATTTTTTTCCAAAAAAAATAGTGAAAAGTATTGTAAGTCGCCATACCATGGCACCTAAATTAATGACAGAAGTCCTAAATAAGAAAGCGAAAGCAAAAGTTCAACACAATTCAATTAATGACTCCTGGGTTCAGCATACACCGGAAAACTGGGCTGAAACCGCTCCATAATGCCGAAATGAGATCTCCATGCCATGACTTGACCTCCATGCTGGACAGTTAGAAGACCTGGAAGCCGCCTCCAAAGCAAGGACAAACCTCGTTCCAGTACTGGACCTTCTGCTGGGGAGGGTAGACAATGGAGTTCCATGAGTGTCAGTGCTGGGACCGCTGCATTTTTTAACATACATGAAAGACTTGGACTAAGGACTAAAATTTCAAAATCTGCCAATGATATCATTGCAAATAGTGAAGGTGTGCGAACAGACAAATGGAAAATGGAATTTAATGGAAACAAGTCTGAAATGATGGCTTTTAGCAGTTCCGGGAGAGGTAAGGTAACACATGCAGGGACAGACTACCTGCAAGTCAATATGCATAGATCTTTGAAGGTGGCATGATGTATCGAGAAAGTAGTTAGCAAAACGTAGAGAATCATGAGCTTCATAAATAGAGGCATTTAGTACGAAAGGAAAATTATGTTAATTTTTTATAAAGCTTTGTTTAGGCCAATTCTATTCACCACACTTTAGGAAGGATGCAAGAGTCCTTTAGAGAATACAGAGAAGATTTACTAGAATGTTTCTAGTGATGAGGGACTTTAGCTGTAGGGGTAGATTGGAGAAGTTAGGGTCTTTCTCCTTGTAGCAAAGGGAATTGAGGGGAGATTTAAGAAGCGTACAAGATTATGATTAATGTAGATAAAGTAGACCAAGGCTGTTCCCATAAATGTTTTTATTTATTTCATTCAGGCAGGTGGCCTTTGTGGGCATGTATTGCCCAGCCCTAGTTGTCATTGAGAAAGTGGTGAGTTGCCTCCTTGATCCACTGCAGTCTTTTTGGTGCAGGTGCACTCACTGCTGTAGGGAGGGAGTTCCAGGATCTTGACCTCGTGATAATGAGGAAACAACAATCTGTTTCCAAGTTAAGATGATGAGTTGCCAAAGAAGAACTTGCAGCTGACAATGTTCTCATGTATCTGCTGCCATTGCCCTTCTAGATGGCAGAGGTCATGGGTTTGCGAGATGCTCTCTCAGCAGCCTTGGTGAATTTCCAATGTGCTTTGTGCATCAGTGCTTGATTAAGTTGTAGGTAGTGAATGATGCTAATCATGCGGGTTGTTTTCGCATGGATAGCATCAAGCTCCTTGAGTGTTGTTGCAGCTATGCTTGTCCAGGCAAGTGGGGAGTATTCCGTCACTCTCCTGGCTTGTGCTTTGAAGATGATGAAGACAAGAGGTGAGTTACTTAATGCAAGATTCCTAGTCTCTGACTTCCTCTTTAGCCACAGTATCTTTTTTCAGCTAGCTCAGTTCAGTATCTCGTCAATAGTAATCCCCAAGATGTTGATTAAAGGAGATTCAGTGATAATGTCATTGAATGCCAAGGGGCACAGAGTTGTAGTTTTGGACTATGACAAGAAGTGCAGCAAGTTAGAATTGATGTCCCTGTTATAGAGGGTATGTGATTCTAATTTACTGCTCAAATTTTAACAAAAATCAAAACCTAAAAGTTAACTTTACTGCAAGGTGAAGGAAAACTAAAGCTGCAGAACACAGTAGATTTGAAAAATGCAAGATTTGGTTACTATCCAATAATGAATTAAATTTTCTGCTATCTCAATATTGGTTATCTGTATGTGTTTGCTAATCACACCATATTTTCTGTCACTTGAGAAGTAGAAAAGCTGATTTTTTTTTTCTCCCAGTAATTTTAAGCTTCTGCAATTTTGATGACCTGACCCCCTCTCATTTCTTATTCAGATGATTGATCCACTCTCTCCTTGACTCAGCATTCTTTTCAGCTGAATTATAGTTTATATTATGGGTATTTTTACCTTCTCTCTGCAGGTAACACTTGGAATCGGGCCTGACCAGGATCTTGCTATCCTTCATGAGGTGCGTCGAACAGTCAGCCAGTCAAGGCATATCCAAGGAGAGCTTAAGAATCTGAAGGCAAAGATTTATGGCTTAGAAAGTCAGTTGCGATTTGGCTAACATTATCGCATTGAGAGTTCACCACATTGTTTAAGTGTGTGGTCTGGCTGTGTCAGTAGCAGTAAAGTGATCCACCGTTGGACAAGATTTATTTGTAGCCAAATAATATAATGTGCTTCTGCCAGCGTTCTGCCAGACGGACACGGGGGTGTCATGTCCCACTTTGTTTTTTAAGATATGAGTCAAGGATTGCTTACAATTGTTTGAATGTTTAGTCAAGCTTGTTAAACTTCACTTAATTTCTTTTTGTTTCCTTTTTTTGTCAATTCCCATAAGTGTTGGGAATTAAAGCAATTTTCCAGGACATTCAATGGAGATACTTTAGTTTTCCCTGAACTACAACTCTCCACATAAAACAAAGGCCTGGCAGCATCTATGGAGGGAGAGAGAGAGAGAGCAAAATCAATGTTAGCCCTTCAAGTTCAATATGACATTCTGCAGGTTCTGGACTCAAAATGGTAATTCTGTTTCCCTCCCTGCACAGACCAGTTGACATTTTCCAGTACTATGTATTTTTATTTCCGATTTCCATTATTTGTAATATTTTGTTTTTATTTACAGCAGCATTCAAGATTGATGTTTGGTGTGAAGACTTTGTGTTTGTTAATTTGAAATGTCTTTAATTTGCTTGGTGTTACATGCTTAGTCTCAAGTCAGCTGACCTCCACACAATGTGGTACAAAGGCTGCAAACTCCTGGTGTGCGAGCAGGGTCCTGTTCATGTTGGGTTGGAGCAGGCAGCCGTTGGGTTTGAGGATGGAGCGGGGCAGCCGTTGGGTTTGAGGATGGAGCGGGGCAGCCGTTGGGTTTGAGGATGGAACGGGGCAGCCGTTGGGTTTGATAATGGAATGGGGTCCTGCTGGTGTGTGGGATTGGAGCAGGGCCCCATTGGGGTCCTGTTACCATTGGTATGGTATCAGTTACCGTTACCAGTCCCAGAACACTGAATCTAGTTCAGTCCCTAAAATGTTCCCATTCTGATGAAGTAGTTCAGCCCAGATTGGAAACTGAGCTATACTTCAAAATATGTGACTTAACACCACACTGGAGTAAATGCATTCATCCACTAAAAAAGAAAGGCAATTTTACATTTAACAAAAAGTATCACTTAAAAAGCCACTCAGTTGTCAGGGCAGCATCTGTTTGCAGCAGAATTTGCTGATTGATTGGTGCACAAACCTTCCATATCATGTCAGTCTCAGCATAAAGAGGGGGCTGTCTCTGCAGAGGAGCTTTCTCTTCTCACAACTTGAACAGGAGCACAGGCTTGTAAGGCCTCAAAACTAGTGCTGTGAAGCTTAGTGCATAGTGAAATACTACTCTCTGTGCCTATCATATCTCCATCTCAGTATGTTTTGAAGGAAAGGGTGATATTTTCTGATAAAGTGTATATGCTGGAAATTTCCATTTAAGTGTGCAGATAAGGTATCTTGGAAAGTGACACTGTACCCCTTGATGCCAATTTGATTGAAAGCTGTTTTAGTATCAATGATGATGGAAGGTGCAGTTTACCTTAGAATAGTGTGTTGTCAGAATTTAATTGATTTCAGTTGAAATGAATGTAATAGACTGGTTGCAGCTTTGTGATTGTGCTCATAAATTTGAGGGAGCTGAATATACATTTGGCAAGTGAAGTAGTTTTGGGAGTAAAGGTTGGTACATGCTGCAAACTATAGACTTGACATGATGCTTCTTTTCTTATCCCATATTATTGCTTTGCTCTGAATTATGTGATTTTGTGGTGTGATCGCACTGATTCAACACATTAGTATATTCAAGTGGCAGCAGGGAAAAGTGGTGCCTCTGTACTTGTGACCATGTAAAGTCAGTGTCATTGTGGTTCAACTGTTGGAACTTCTCTTCCCCAGACGAAGGTTTATTGTTTGAGCCTTGGCTGACATTGCATTATTGAAGTTGTCCACAAGAATGAGACCTTAAGCATGATCCTAACATTTTGTTCAGTGAATACAAAAAATTCCAGTGACACTACTCAAATATAAGTAGTCCTCTTATTTAGAAATAAAAACTGACACCACCAGCAATTGAAAAATTCATTATTCATCTTATTGCTGTTTTCACAAATCTTTGTGTGCAAGTTCTGTTTGCCAAGTTAGCTGGAAAAGTAATTCACTTGTGTTTTCTTTGGCTTGTTGAAAGATACTGTATTTCTAAATTCTTTCTTTTGATATTCAGTTTTGGAGTACCAAATAAAGTTTTTTTCAACATTATTTGTGATTTAAATCTCATTTCGGGATTTTACATCTTATACACAAATGTCTATGTCTTATTAAGTTTAATCCTTTTGTTATCTCAAAAATAAAATTAAGACATTTCAACTGTTTACAGTTATAAGCCTGACACCCCTCAGCCTCTTGTGATACATAAAAGCCTTCAAAGTCAGTATTGGTCAACTAATCTTCTGTCTGAAACAGGGATCCCAGTAGATGAGGGAGCCATTCAGAACACGTTCTTGTTGATGCCTAACCAAAGCTTTACACATGCCTGTATATTTGATATTATATATTTAATTGTCCTAGAACTCCAATGTAATGCACCAAATGCAGAGTAATTCATTCATTCACTGAAAACCACAAATGCTGGAGTTCACAGTGGGTCAGACAGCATCCATGGAGAGAGAGCAAGCTAATATTTTGAGTCTAGATGGCTCTTCATCAGAGCTGAAGTGATATGTGGAGGAGACAGCATAGTTGATAGTTCAAATTAAGTGATAGGAATGTGAGAATGCAGAACAATGGTGTGTCTAACTGTCGGACTTGAAAGGGTGGGGAAGGGGAGAGAGGACATGAATACAGAATATAACAAGCTAAACAACAGGGAAGAAATGGGAATTGGTTCACAATTTGAAGGTCTTGAACTCAATAAATATTAAGTGCAGAAGGCTGTAAAGTGCCAAATCTGAAGATGAGATGAGGGCAGCACGGTGACTCAGTGGTTAGCACTGCTGCCTCACAGCACCAGGAACCCAAGTTCAATTCCACCTTCGGGCAACTGTCTGTATGGAGTTTGCACATTCTCCAGCAGAACGCCACATCTTCCCCTTACACCCCCATCTGTATTTCGCAGTGATCACTCCTTCTAGGACAGCCTAGTCCATTCCACAACCACCAAAACCACCCCCGCCTCCCCAAACCACCTTCCCATATAACTCCAGAAGGTGCAACATATGCCCTTCACCTCCTCCCTGTTCACCAAGGGCAAAGAAGCAGCGTTTCACTTGTACCTCCTCCAATCTTATGGATTGTATTTGCTGCACCCAATGTGGGCCATTCTACATTGGAGAAACCAGACACTGACTGACTGGGTGACTCTGCTCTGTGGGCAAGCAGGACCCTAACCTTCCCATAGCTGGTCATTTTAGCACAGTGTCCTGCTCACATGCCCACATGTCTGTCCTAGGCATGCTGCAGTGTTCCAGTGAATCACAGCACAAACTGGATGAACAACATCTCATAGAATCGTAGAATCCCTGCAGTGTGGAAACAGGCCATTCAGCCCAACAGGTCCACACCAACCCTCCGAAGAGCTTCTCACCCACACTCATCCCCCTCCCTTTCCCTTGTAATTCTGCATTTCCTATGGCTAACCCACCTAGCCTGCACATCCCTGAACGCTATGGGTAATCCACCTAGCTTGCACATCTTTGGACTGTGGGAGGAAACTGGATCACACAGCAGAAACCCGTTCAGGGTTCTGCTGGAGTTGTCTGAAATGGTGGATAATGATCCTTTGAATGGAGGGTGAATATTGGAGATGGGTGAAGGGATAAGTGGAACAAGGAGGGTGGAGGGTAGGGGACAGGGGGGAGGCCTGCCTGGAGAAGTGAGCACAGAGACAATGTCAGCAGAAAAACTGTTCATGATGGACCCGAAATTCATTAAGGTGGGGGCATAAGGGTATGAAACTGAGTCCTTTGTTGAGTATAGTACATTCAGCCTCAGAGAGGGGAAGGTCAGGAGGTGTGGTGAACACACTGCAAGGGCTGGTGTTGGGGTGAAATGGCCACAGGGGGATAGAAAGTGGGCTGGAAAGGGGCAGGTGCTGAGGGATGGTCATTTATTCATTCAGTTGCCTTGACATTCAAATGCTCTTGTTACCCTAACCAACATGGGTATTGGAACTTTATCCATTAAAAGATAGGATGCCAGGCATGAACTCATTCCCCTGTCAGATGTGAACATGCGTTATAGTCTGTAGTTCTCATTTTAGTTCCACCTTATCAACTCTATGAACTATATCCTTGAAGGAAAAGCAGGAACCTGCTATTGAGTTGGATAATTAGCCATGATTGTAATGAATGAGAGAGCAGGTTTGAATACCCGGAATATCGGTGCTGGAACCCTTGCAGTTTGTTATGTACATTAATGACTTGGATGTGAAGGTAGAAGATATAATTAGTAAGTTTGCAGATGACATGAAAATTGGTGGTGTTGTTGATAGTGATGAGGATGGTCTCAGGCTGCAGTCTGATATTGATTAGCTGGTAAATTGAATAGAGCAATGGTAGATGAAACTTACTCTTAATAAGTGTGAGGTGATGCATTTTCAAAGATTTAATAAGGGGAAGATTTAGACTCTGGCAGATCCCTAGGGAGTATTGGGGTGTACAGGCCAATAGAATCCTGAAGGTGTCAGCACAGATAGACAGGATGGTGAAGATGGCATATGAAATGCTTGCCTCAGTAGCCAGGACGGACATAAAGGAGCAAGGAGATCTTGTTACAACTTTATAAAACCTTTGTTTGGCCACAGATGGAATACTGTGTGCAGTTCTGGTTGCCACACCATCAGAAGGTCGTCATTGTGCTGGATAGGGTACAGAGGACATTCACCAGGATGTTGCCTGGGATTAGAAGTCTCAGTTATGAGGAGAGACTCGATAGGCTGGGTTGGTTTTCCTTGGAGCAGAGCAGGCAGATTGGTGTATACAAAATTATGAGAAGCATAGACAGGAGATCATGAAAATCTCTTCCCCACTGTTGACATGTCTAAGACCAGAGGGCATAAGTTTAAGGTGTGGAGTAAGTGGTTCAGAGGGAGTCCAAGGAAATTTTTTTTCATCCAGAGGATGGTAGAAATATGGAACACACTGCCTAAGAGTACAGTGGAGGAAGGTACTCTCACAGCTTTAAGAAGCAACTGGATGAGCACTTAAAACGCTAGGCCATATAGATCAAGTGCAGGTAAAAGGGATCAGTATATTTTGGGATTTGTTGGTTAGCATAGATAGTGGGCCGAAGGACCTTTTCTGTGCTGTATGTCTGAGTTCATTCATTGCTCAGGTTGTATTACCGAATTAATCAGTTTATTACTTTGAGGTTCTGATTTTCAATGTAGCAGTAAATGCTCATACTCCTTCAGCAGAATCTTTCTTAGTTCTACCTCTAACGTATGTACATCACAACAAATTTCTCTTACCTTGACACTCCACGTTCCCTTCCAGCTGGAGGAGATGGAAATTAAGAGCAAGAGTAAACCATTTGGCTGCTCCAACCTGCTCCAAAATAAAATGTCAATTTCTCCTGACTGAGCTAACCAGGCATGCTTTTATCTTAGTACTGGGTAGTGAGCATGACTTTATGGGACTCATGCCTTTGGCTGCAGTGAACTGTATCTACTTCCCTATTGACTGTCCCCTACCATTCCTACTAATACCCCCAGTGTGAATGGTTCCCTACACCGTGGTCCAATGGCCTGTTTGCTCAAACTCCTGCAGTCCTTGTTCTCATCCACATGCTGCAAAAACATCAAATGTGTCAGATAATTGAAAGGTAGGTTTCAAGACCAAAGAGAACAAAGCACAAAGAGCAGTAAGACTGTGCTGACACAATGCCTTTCTAAACTAAAACCTTTTGCCTCTACGCGGTCCATATCCTTCTATTCCCTGCCTATTCACGTATCTGTCAAGGTGACTCTTAAACATTGTTATTGTATCTGCCTCCACCACCTCCCCTGGCAGCACATTCGAGGCACTTAACACCTTCTGTGCCTCTCACATAGCCTTTAAACTCTCCCGCTTTTATCTTAAACTTGAGTCTCTAAGTAATTGACAATTCTACCCTGGGAAAAAGACTCTGACTATCCATTCTATCCATGTCTCTCAACATTTTTTAAACTTCTATGAAGTCACCCCTCATTCTTCAATGTTCAAATGAAAACAAATCAAATTTGTCCAATCACTCTTCATCACTAATAGCCTCCAAACCAGGCAACATTTTGGTAAACCATTTCTATACCCTCTCCAAAGCCTCCACATCGTTCTGGTGGTGCAGCGACCAGAACTGTACACAATACTCCAAATGTGACCTGACTGTTCGATACAGCTGCAATATCACAAGCCAATTTTTTATACCCTATACCCCAACCAATGAAGGCAAGCATGCCAAATACCTTCCTGACCGTTTTATTGTATTGTCACTTTCAGCGAACCGTGGATCTGTACGTCGAGCTTCCTTTTTATGTTGATGCTATTAAGGGTTCTGCCATTTAATCTATATTTCCCTCCCGCTTAGGTCTTCCAAAATGCATCAACTCGCGTTTGTCCAGATTAAACTCCATCTGCCATTGTCGTCTGCAAACATATGAATTAGGCCACCTACATTCCCCTCAAATAATTGATATATATTAAAAACAACAGGGGTCCCAGCACTGATTCCTGTGGAACACCACTGGTCACAGGTCTCCAGTGAGAAAAACACCCACCACTATTCTCTGTCTTCAATGACTAAACCAGGTCTGTATCCACCTTACCAGATCACTGCGGATCCTATGTGACTTCACCTTTTGAATCTGCTTGCCAAGAAGGACATTATCAAAGGCCTTGTTAAAGTCAGTATAGACAACTTCTACTGCCCTGCCATCATCAATCATCTTTGTCAGTTCAAAAAACTCAATCAAGTTTGTGAGACACAACCTCTTCCACAAAAATCCATGCTGCTTATTGCTAATAAGTCTATGTTCTACCAAAAGTGAGTAATTCCTGTCCCTCAGAATCTTGTCCAATAAATTCCCTGCCACTGATGTAAAGCTCACTCGCCCGTAATTTCCAAGATTATCCCTGTTGCTCTTCATAATTCATTTTTACAAGATGGCAGTGGAGTAGACTTATGTTCTTTTTACTTTTGCACTTTTTTCGTTTTTCTTCTTTTAAGCCTCCAGCGGCAGCAGCGCCTGGACGAGCTAGACACGGCTCCTGGGATCTCCCTGCAAGCAGGAACTGGTCCCAGGCTGACTCCCCAGCCTGGACTCACAGGTTAGGCTGAAGCTCCAGGTCTGCAGCTAGGCCTAGGTCCCTGAAGGAGGAGAAAGGCAGTCTTGACCAGTGTGGCACTCTCCCTGTGTGGTGGTCTACCGGCATGGAGGCCTCATCCCTGTGTGGAGGTCTTCTTTGTCTTTGGCATCCAGTGGCCTGGCAGGTAGTCTCAGCCTGGCATGGTGTTCTTCTTCAGTGAAGGCTTACAGCCTTGTATCCAGCAGCCCGGTGTGACTGTCTCGTCCAGGCTGCATTTTCAGGGTATTCCATCATTCCTAAATTGGCTTTTCCCAAACCCAGGAGTCGTTAACTGAACTGATGAACTTTGTCTTAATTTTACATTTTTTTATTGTTATGTATGACTTCTGTCATGATGTAGGTGCTGTGCTGGGGGCGACTTATAAAACGTTTCACTGTATTTTTCATGTAAAAGTATGTGACAATAAATTTCTACTCGATTCTATTCTAAACAAAGCAATAACATTGGCCATTCTCCAGTCCTCTGGGAAACCTCTGCTGTGACTAAAGTGGATACAAAGATTTCCTACAAGGCACCAGCAATTTTCTCAACTGCTGCTCTCAGCATTCTGTAATAGATCCCATCAGGTCCTGGGGACTTGTCCACCTTAATGCATTTCAAAACATCCACTGTTTTCCGTCATTTATATGAATGATTTGGATGTGAACAGAAAAGGTATGGTTGGTAAGTTTGCAGATGACACCAAACTTGGAGGTGTAGTGGACAGCGAAGAATGTTACCTCAGAGTACCACAGGATCTTCAACAGATAGGCCAATGGGCCAAGGAGTGGCAGATGGAGTTTAATTTAGATAAATGTCAGGTGCTGCATTTTGGAAAGGCAAATCAAGGTAGGACTTTTCACTTAATGGTACAGTCCTGGGGAGTGTTGCTGAACAAAGAAACCTTGGAGTACAGGTTCATAGTTCCTTCAAAGTGGAGTCACAGGTGGACAGGATAGTGAAGAACGTGTTTGGTATGCTTGCCTTTATTGGTCAGTGCATTGAGTATAGGAATTGGGAATCATGTTGCGGCTGTACAGGAAATTGGTGAGGACACTTTTGGAAAACTCTGTGCAATTTGGTCTCCCTGCTATAGAAAGGATGTTGTGAAACTTGAAAAGGTTCAGAAAAGACTTACAAAGATGTTGCCAGTGTTGGAGGGTTTGAGCAATAGGTGGAGGCTGAATAGCCTGGGGCTATTTTCCCTAGAGCGTCGGAGGCTGAGGGGTGACCTAAAAGAGGTTTTTTAAATCATCAGGGACATGGATAGGGTAAATAGACAAGGTCTTTTCCCTGGGGTGGGGGAGTCCAAAACTATACTTAAGGTGAGAGGGGAAAGATTTAAAAGGGACCTAAGGGGCAACTTTTTCACATAGAGGGTGGTGCATGTATGGAATGAGCTGCCAGAGGAAGTGGTGAAGGCTGGTACAATTACAACATTTAGAAAGCATCTGGATGGGTATATGAATAGGAAGGGTTTAGAGGGTTTATGGGCCAAATACTGGCAAATAGGACTAGATTAATTTAGGAAAGCTGGTTGGCATGGACGAGTTGAAACGAAGGGTCTGTTTCCGTGATGTAAATCTCTGTGACTCTATGACCCAAAACCATTTTTTTTATATTGACCACCAAGATTCACCATCCACCATATCCTTCTCCTTGGTAAAAACTGATGCAAAGTTGTGGTTGGTTGGCTCGCTGAACTGGTTCGTTGTTCCGCAGATGTTTCATTACCCTGCTGGGTAACATCATCAGTGCAGCCTCCGATGAAGCGCTGTTGTGTTTTCCCACCTGGTTTTTAAACTCTGGTGTTCGTTGAGCTGGGTTACCTGACTTCCGGTTTTCCTTCACAATGGAGTATATATAGGGTCTAGCTCTATGTTTTTGTTGATGGTCTTCTTAGTGGAGAACCAGACTTCTAGGAATTCCCATGCTTGTCTCTGCTTGGCCTGTTCCAGGATCCTGGTGTTGTCCAAATCGAACTAGTGGTTTTCCTTATCCATTTGAATGGAGATGAGTGAGTACTGGTCGTGTCTTTTTGTTGCTAATTGCTAGTTGTGGTTAATTTTCTCCTGTCTGTCTAATGTAATGATTGTCGCAGTCTTTGCAGGGAATCTTGTAAATGATGTTGGTCCAGTCCATAGTGGGTAATGGTTCTTTGGTTCAGGTTACCAGTTGGCATAGGGTTGATGTGGTTTTGTGTGCTACACTGATGCCCAGTGGTCGTAGGAGTCTTGTGGTCAGTTGAAATGTGTTCCTGGTGTAAGGTAGCATGATGAGTGTGTCGGGATGTGCAGTATCTTCTATTGTTGTTCGTGTGATAGGCATCTTCTGACCCAGTTTTTTGGGTATCTGTTGTCCTTGAATACTTGGAGGAGGTACGCTTCTTCTTTTTGGCTTAATTCTGTGCTGTTGCAGTTTGTTGCCATTTAAATAGAGTTTTCACACAACTTTGTTTGTGGGTATTATGGAGGTTGCTGTTGAAATTCAGTACTGTGTGTGTGGCTTTCCTGTCTACCTTTGTTAGGAATTCCCCGTTGGTCCTGCATTCCACCATGACGTCAGGTGAAGCGGTGATGCAGAGACTCGAAAGCTCATCTCCATCCACATGGATAAGGAAAACCACCAGTTTGATTGGGACAACACCAGGATCCTGGGCCGAGACAAGCACAGGAATTCCTAGAAGCCTCATTCTCCACTAAGAAGGCCATCAACAAACACATAGAGCTAGACCCTATATATACTCGATTGCGAAGGAAAACCGGAAGTGAGGTAACCCAGCTCAACGGACACCAGAGTTTAAAAACCAGGTGGGAAAACACAACAGCGCTCCATCGGAGGCTGCACTGATGATGTTACCCAACAGGGTAATGAAACGTCTGTGGAACAACGAACCAGCTCGGCGAGTCAACCAACCACAACACCCAGAACCCGAGCTACAAATCAAAAAACTGATGCAAAGTATTCATTAAGGACCTCATCCACGTCCTCTGATTCTATGCATAAATTCTGTCCTTCATACTTCAGTGGACTTACCCCTTCCCTAACTGCCCCCTTGCTCCTTATATATGCATAAAAAGCCTTGAGATTTTCTTAATCCTGTTTCCCTTTCATGGCCCCTTTTAGCCCTCCTAACATGTTCTTTGAGGTCTTTCCTGATATCTTAAAGGCCTTCTTTCTCTTTTTGACTAAGCTCTCAATTTCTCTTATCACCCAAATATCCCAAATCTTACCATCCTTATCCTTCATTTTCACAGCAACTTACAGGTCCTGAACTCTCATCAACTAGCCTTTAAAACATTCCCACATACCAGAAATTGATTTAACCTCAAACAGCCATTCCCAAGCTATAGTCCCCAGCTCCCAGACGAGCCCAGGTTTCTCATTTCACTTTAAGAGCAAAAATGGCAGGAGATCCCAGACCCGTGTTATGCTCCTCAATGTGAGAGCTCAGGGACGCGGCTGATGTCCCTGATTCCTACACGTGCAGGAAGTGTGTCCAGCTGCAGCTCTTGTTAGACCGCATGACGGCTCTGGAGCTGTGGATGGACTCACTTTGGAGCATCCGCGATGGTGAGGAAGTCATGGATAGCGCATTTAGCAAATTGGTCACACTGCAGATTAGGATTACTGAGGAAGAAAGGGAATGGGTGACCAAAAGGCAGAAAATAAGCATGAAGGCAGTGCAGGTGTCCCCTGCAGTCATCTCCCTCCAAAACAGGTATACCGTTTTGGATACTGCTGGGAAGATGGCTCACCAGGGGAAGGCAGCAGTAGCCAGGTTTATGGCACCGTGGCTGGCTCTGCTGTACAGAAGGGTGGGAAAAAGAGTGGAAGGGCTATAGTCATAGGGGATTCAATTATAAGGGGAGTAGATAGGTGGTTCTGTGGTCGCAAACGAGACTCCCGAATGGTATGTTGCCTCCCAGGTGCACGGGTCCAGGATGTCTCAGATCGACTGCAGGACATTCTGAAGGGGGAGAGTGAACAGCCAGCTGTCGTGGTGCATATAGACACCAATGATATAGGTAAAAAACAGGATGAGGTCCTACAGGCAGAATTTAGGGAGTTAGGAGCCAAGTTAAAAAGTAGGACCTCAGAGGTAGTAATCTCAGGATTGCTACCAGTGCCACGTGCTAGTCAGAGTAGAAATGAAAGAATAGGCAGGATGAGTGGCTTCAGAGATGGTGCAGGAGGGAGGGGTTCAGAGTTTTGGGACATTGGGACCGGTTCTGGGAGAGGTGGGACTATTACAAATCGGACGGGCTACACCTGGGCAGGACTGGAACCAATGTCCTAGGGGGTGCTTTTGCTAACGCTGTCGGGGAGGGTTTAAACTAATGTGGCAGGGGGAATGGGAACCAAATGAGGAGGTTAGTGGACAGTAAGGAGGTAGTAACTAAAGCCTGTAAGGAACTAGATAATGAAGTCAATGTGACTAAGGGGAAGAGTAGGCAGAGAGCAGATGATGAACGCAAAGGGACAGGCGGTCTGAGGTGCATTTGTTTTAATGCGAGAAGTGTAGTAGGTAAGGCAGATGAATTTAGGGCTTGGATTAGGACCTGGGAGTATGATGTTATTGCTATTACTGAGACTTGGTTGAGGGAAGGGCAAGATTCGCAACTAAATATCCCAGGATATAGATGCTTCAGGCGGGATAGAGAGGGAGGTAAAAGGGGTGGAGGAGTTGCATTACTTGTCAAAGAGGATATCACAGCTGTGCTGAAGGAGGGCAATATGGAGGACTCGAGCAGTGAGGCAATATGGGCAGAGCTCAGAAATAGGAAGGTGCAGTAACAATGTTGGGGCTGTACTACAGGCCTCCCAACAGTGAGCGTGAGATAGAGGTACAAATATGTAGACAGATTATGGAAAGATGTAGGAGCAACAGGGTGGTGGTGATGGGAGATTTTAATTTTCCCAACATCGACTGGGATTCACTTAGTGTTAGGGGTTTAGATGGAGCAGAATTTGTAAGGAGCATCCAGGAGGGTTTTATAGAGCAGAATGTAAATAGTCCAACTCGGGAAGGGGCCATACTGGACCTGGTGTTGGGGAATGAGCCCGGCCAGGTGGTTGAAGTTTCAGGAGGGGATTACTTTGGGAATAGTGATCACAATTCTGTAAGTTTTAGAATACTGATACACAAGGACGAGAGTGGTCTAAAGGAAGAGTGTTAAACTGGGGGAAGGCCAACTATAGCAAAATTTGGCAGGAGCTGGGGAATGTGGATTGGAAGCAGCTGTTTGAGGGTAAATCCACATTTGATATGAGGGAGGCTTTTAAAGAGAGGTTGATTAGAGTACAGGACAGACATATCCCTGTGAAAATGAGGGATCGAAAGGGCAAGATTAGGGAACCATGGATGTCAGGTGAAATTGTGAGACTAGCAAAGAGGATAAAGGAAGCATACATAAGGTCTAGGCAACTGAAAACAGACGAAGCTTTGGAAGAATATCGGGAAAGTAGGACCAATCTGAAATGAGGAATTAAGAGGGCTAAAAGGGATCATGAAATATCTTTAGCAAACAGGGTTAAGGAAAATCCCAAAGCCTTTTATTCGTACATAAGGAGCAAGAGGGTCACTAGAGAAAGGGTTGGCCACTCAAGGACAAAGGAGGGAATTTATGTGAGGAGTCAGAGAAAATGAGTGAGATTCTTAATGAGTACTTTGCGTTGGTATTCACCGAGGAGAGGGACATGATGGATGTTGAGGTTAGGGATAGATGTTTGATTACTCTCGGTCAAGTCAGCATAAGGCGGGGGGATGTTTTGGGTATTCTAAAAGGCATTAGGGTGGACAAGTCCCCAGGTCCGGATGGGATCTATCCCAGGTTACTGAGGGAAGCGAGAGAGGAAATAGCTGGGGCCTTAACAGATATCTTTGCAGCATCCTTGAGCACAGGTGAGGTCCCAGAGGACTGGAGAATTGCTAATGTTGTCCCCTTGTTTAAGAAGGGTAGCAAGGATAATCCAGGTAATTATAGACTGGTGAGCCTGACGTCAGTGGTGGGGAAGCTGCTGGAGAAGATACTGAGGGATAGGATCTATTTACATTTGGAAGAAAATGGGCTTATTAGTGATAAGCAGCATGGTCTTGTGCAGGGAAGGTCATGTCTTACCAACTTGATAGAATTCTTTGAGGAAGTGACAAAGTTGATAGATGAGGGAAGGGCTGTGGATGTCATATACATGGACTTCAGTAAGGTGTTTGATAAGGCTCCCCATGGTAGGCTGATGGAGAAAGTGAAGTCGCATGGGGTCCAGGGTGTACTAGCTAGATGGATAGAGAACTGGCTGGGCAACAGGAGACAGAGAGTTGTAGTGGAAGGGAGTTTGTCAAAATGGAGAACTGTGACCAGTGGTGTTCCACAGGGATTCGTGTTGGGACCACTGTTGTTTGTGATATACATAAATGATCTGGAGGAAGGTGTAAATGGTCTGATTAGTAAGTTTGCAGATGACACTAAGATTGGTGGAGTAGCAGATAGTGAAGGGGACTGTCGGAGAATGCAGCAGAATATAGATAGATTGGAGAGTTGAGTGGAGAAATGGCAGATGGAGTTCAATCCAGGCAAATGCGAGGTGATGCATTTTGGAAGATCCAATTCAAGAGCGAACTATACAGTGACGGTAAATGAAAAAGGGAAAATTTTCCCTGGGGAAAATTGATGCACAGAGAGATCTGGGTGTTCAGGTCCATTGTACCCTGAAGGTGGCAACGCAGGTGGATAGAGTTGTCAAGAAGGCATACAGCATGCTTTCATTCATCAGACGGGGTATTGAGTACAAGAGTTGGCAGGTCATGTTACAGTTGTATAGGACTTTGGTTCGACCACATTTGGAATACTGTGTACAGTTCTGGTTGCCACATTACCAAAAGGATGTGGATGCTTTGGAGAGGGTGCAGAGGAGGTTCACCAAGATGTTGCCTGGTGCTAGCTATGAAGAGAGGTTGAGTAGATTAGAATTATTTACATTAGAAAGATGAAGGTTGAGGGGGGACCTGATTAAGGTCTACAAAATCATGAGAGGTGCAGACAGGGTGGATAGCAAGAAGCTATTTCCCAGAGTGGGGGACTCAATTACTAGGGTCATGATTTCAAGGTGAGAGGGGAAAAGTTTAAGGGAGATACGCGTGGAAAGTTCTTTACGCAGAGGGTGGTGGGTGCCTGGAACATGTTGCCAGTGGAGGTGGTAGAGGTGGGCATGATAGCGTCATATAAGATGTATCTGGACAGATACATGAATGGGCAGGGAGCAGAGGGATACAGATCCTAGGAAAATAGGTGACAGGTTTAGATAGAGGATCTGGATCGGCGCAGGCTTGGAGGGCCGAAGGGCCTGTTCCTGTGCTGTAATTTTCTTTGTTCTTTGTTCTTTGTTCCTGCCTAATATTGTAGTAATGAGCCTTTTCCCAATTTAGTGCTTTCACCGGTGAACTATTGTTATCCTTATCCATAAGTCACTTAAAACTTACAAAATTATGGGCAATGTTCCCGAAATGCTCCCCCACTGAAACTTCAATCACCTGGCCAGGCTCATTCCCCAATACTAGGTATAGTCTGGCCTCTTTCTTTGTTGGACTGTTTGCATATTGTTTCAAAATCTGTCCTGGACGCACCTAACAAAATCACCCCAACCAAGCCCCTTGCACTAATCGAGTCCCAGTCAATATAGGGGAATTTAAAATCACCCACCACAATAACCACGGTTTTATGTTTTTCCAGAATCTCTCCATATATCTATTCCTCTATCACCTGCTGGCTGTTGGGAGGCCTGCAGCATAATCCCATCAAAGTGATTGCTTCCTATTTGTCAGCTTTATCCATATGGTCTCGCTCACATCACATAAAGCATCTAAATCCCAGGATGTTAAACTGCTGGTCTTGTCCCTCTCTCAACCAAGTATCTGTAATAGCTACAACATCATAGTTATATGTATTAATCCAAGCTCTACCTTCATCTGCCTTGCTTTTCATATTCCTCGCATTAAAACAAACACACCTCAGACTGCCAGTCCCACCATATTTCTGTAACCTATCTGTTCTTCCTCCTAGTCTTACTGACCTGAGTCTCTGACTGACTGCTCCTCAGTCATTTTACTTGCTGGCCTGCTGATCTGGTTCCCACACCCTGTCATATTAGTTTAATCCATCCCGGGTAGCTCAAGGAAACCTCCCTGCCAGGATATTCCTGTCCTTCCAGTTTAGGCACAACTCATCCTTGTACAGATCCCACCTGGCCTGAAGATATCCACTGATTTAACTGTCTCATCTCCCTATTCTTCACCTCATGGCTCATGGCACAGGAAGTAATCCCAAGATAAAACCATAGAGGTCCTGCTTTTCAACTTTTTTCAACAATTGGTAGAGGTGGGGACAATTACAACATTTAAAATAAAACATTTGTACAGGTGCATGGATAGGAAATGTTGAGAGGGCCAAACACAGGCAAATGGGACTAGTTCACTTTAGGAAACCTGATCAGCATCGGTGAGTTGGGCCACAGGGCCTGGTTCCATTCTCAATGACTCTATAACTTCCTGAACTCCCTTTGCAGGATGTCATCTCCCTTTCTGCCTATGCCATTAGCACCAATGTGGATCACAACCTTCAGAGATAGTAGGAACTGCCGATGCTGGAGAATCTGAGATAACAAGGTGTAGAGCTGGATGAACACAGCAGGCCAAGCAGCATCAGAGGAGCAGGAAAGCTGACGTTTCGGGTCTGGACCCTTCTTCAG